>NC_079365.1:28272500-28520000 GCF_021018895.1 Seriola aureovittata | reverse complement strand
CAAATGCTTAGAGCCAAGTCTGCACGTACACGCTGATACACACTGACACAGAGCATTCATATTCACACACACACACACACACACACACACACACACACACACACACACACAAAGTTCAAAAAGAAAATCGTGGACATCAAGTTCAGACACAAACATAAAATATATTCATAGATGAAAGCAAACGCAAATGTAAATAAAGTGGATGACACACATATTTACATGCATCCAGAAACACGCTAAAAGTAAAGGGGGCACACACACACACACACACACACACACACACACAAAGAGAACGGCTGCCTCACTGGTCGAGAAAATTACAAAAAAAAAAAAACATCAGAGGAGCTGATGGTCGTAGCGAGGCTGATATATTTACTGTGGTAACTGATGAAAATTTTGTTTTTCCCACCTCTACAGACGGATGGATGTAGTTTCTAAAACAGCAGCAGTTTGTCTGAGGTGACAGTTCTTCAATTTAATTCTGCATAAATCTTGAACCTTTTCTCAGACTGTTTGCTAAAGGCCGTGCACGCCCACTCAGATGTTTTTCACTCACGCTAATCAAACCTCTGCTCAGGTCGACGTTCAGCGCAGTTTGCTCCCACTTCATTTCAGTGAGAAACATCACGAGACGGCAGCGATGGGAAACAGCCTCATGTTTACAGCTGGCCAGCGTTCCCGTCTTCAGATGGTTATGTGTGCATTAAAACACTGTGCTTTGACAGTACAACCATCATCATAACAAATCCATTGAGTTGTTGAATTGCATTGAACAGACTTCAGCCAGTACGAGGCTTTCAATGTAGCAGCGTTAACTTTCGGCCCAGGTTTTGACCTGCCTCATTTCGTCCGTGACTTTAACGCACGAAAATGTGAGGCTCTCCAAATCCAGCACATATGAAAACACAGACAAAATCAATGTTTATATGACATATGAAGTCAACATGGAAGTGCCAAAACCTTTTATTTTATTTATGTTAGCACTAATTAGCGGGTATCGGTGTCTGCGCTCACCACACCTGGCTTGTTAGCTTAGCTTGTTAACCGGCCAATTAGCGAGCAAGATGCCCAGACGCCCAGCTGCGCTAACGATGCTAACAGGAGCGCATGCTTGCGAGTAAATATCACTGCGCCTTTACATGAGGTCAACAAAGTCTGTGTACTACCCCAATAGGACTTTGTCACAGCAGACATTTTGACTTGACATACTAGGTATTAATATTAATAATGACTCCATTAAGTAAAGAGAAAAGGGCTAATTAAGTTAAAAAAAAAAGTGAAAACACCTGTGTGGACAATAGCTGTGTCTGGCTTTTAATTTACAGCAACAGTGAATACAGAGAGTGGAACTCATGCCAGTCCATTGTCTCACTAAAGACTTTGTGAACATTAGTTCAGGGCCAAGATTTTTAGAAATAGTGAGTCATGTTAAGAGTACATTTTTGACACAACTTTGAATAAAAATCTACTGTAGTTTTGTATGTGTATGTGTGTGTGTTTGTGTGTGTGTGTGTGTGTGTGTAGACTCTTTGTATTGGATTATAGCAACACAGAATTTTTTTCTAAATCACAAGATGTCTGAGACTTTCTTCTTTCATTCAGGTGAGGACAAAGTGACAGCAGGAACAGTTGTGGACTGACTGTGTGAGTTTTTAGTGTGTGTGTGTGTGTGTGTGTGTGTGTGTGTGTCTGTGTGTGTGTGTGTGTGTGTGTGTGTGTGTGTGTGTCTCTGCATCCATGCCTGTGCTTTCAATCCAGTCAAGCAGAATGGCACCTCATCAGAAGGACAAGGTATTTTTGACAAGTGATAATGGAACTGAATGTATGGTGGCTGATAACTTCCCTCCTCTCTCTCTCTCTCTCTCTCTCTCTCTCTCTCTCTCTCTCTCCGCCTCATATCAGTGTCTCTCCCCATTTTCTCTCTCTCTCTCTAACCTACTTTTTTACAACTCTTAATGTCTATTCACAGTCAAATATACACTCGGCGAGCAGTTTATTAGGGACACCATCTGACACTGGGTAGTTCCTCCCTCAAACAGCCCCTGTTCTTTCGTGTCTTCCACAAGATGTTGGAAACTTTCCCTGGTGACTGATGGTTCACTCACCTCACCATCATGTCCATGAAAGCAGTTTGAGACAACTTCTGCTCTGTGACATGGAGCATTATCCTGCTGGTAGTAGCCATTAGAAGATGGTAAACCGTTGCCATAAAAAAAGCGAATGCAATTTGACTGCACAGACTGGCAGCCTCTGTTGAGCTAGCCACCAATCCCCAGTTTATAAGCAATAGCCTTAGTTTATTTTTGTTATTTTCATGCATCTTTTGAGCACCACACGTCGTTTCTTTAGGCTACTTGTCTAGAGGACACAAGGTTATGACTGGCGGCCCAGGTGTGTTTTTATTCAGCAGGTAGGATTAGTGCAGTCAGGTAGTGTGTTATTTATTTATAGGCTACTATTTGTTTGACGGCTGTATTTAAGTCAGTGGAGGTTCCGAGGGGTTGGAAAGAAGCTGCTTTTGTTTTGTTTGTTTTATGATTTGGCGCCACCCGCCTGCAGCCCTTCCTATTGTTCCTGATCTCCTCACTGACTTCTTTGGTCAATAAGTAAAACAACAGTAGAAACAGAGAGTTTGAATGTTTGGTATCTTTAATTTACGGTTAACTGAACAATAAACAGCTTGCTTGCCAGATCACATTGGCATTTGTTGCTTCCCTCACCCCTGGACATCTGCTGGGTTGTAACACTTACATGACATTTGGTCAGTTGAAATAAGAAGAAGCCTTTGAGAGCTTCTCACTGTGGGAAATAATGGTAAAATAAATGGAAAACATCAAATACTTACTTGCTTATACCAAAGTCTGTTACCAATATATTGATTACATAGGAACTCCTGAACTGCTTCTTTTGATAAATACTTAATTTGTACCATAAACTTCCTTTGTGGTTTAGATTCTCTGATGTAAAACAAAAACTGTGACTACTATTGGTACATTGATACGGTATAAAGTCCCGATTATAAACTCAGTGTTGCAGATGGTGTAAATGTTTTAGCATCTGAAAGTGAGGGGATGAATAGTGAGAGGGGACCGGTGACCTTCGTGTCCTTGCTGAAGGGCATCTTCAGGTATCTATGATTAATTACTAATATCTGCTGTTAGAACGGTGAAAGCAGATAAACGAACAGAGAGCCAGTAATAGATTCTCATTTCGCGGAGACCTTGTAGATGTCCACAACCTGATACTCACCGGAATGATGAAATAATTCACAATGACAAGTGCTCACCTGCAACATTTCTTTAATACTGTAGAACCAGAGAGACAGGACCGAGCCGACAACATCGGTGTGATGGCACATTTGCTCGGGGTACAGTTTGAAGATCAAAAGCTAAAAGCAGCAGCCTGTAAGGCGGTGTGTTTTCTTTTTTTTTTTCCTTCTTTTCATTCTGTGGACTGGCGCCCTTCATCCATCACTCTACGTCAGACGTGGCTTTGTTGGTGTAAGGACTCAATCTGTGTATGAGTCAGACTCTTGGCATTCAGAGAGAATAAAACAGAACTGTTGGTTCTACATGGATCGGGTCTGTCAGCTGAATCAGGTGCTTCACAAAGTAGAGGAATCTGCTCACGCGCTAAACTGACTTGATGGTTTGTGTTTACAGTTTTTACAAGTGTGATTGATTAATGTGTGAAAGGGTTTTCTGCCTTTTGTCGTGTTTTTGTTCAAGTTTTTTGCTTCATCGAATTCTTGAGCACATGTTGAGAGCCTGTATTCCCAGATACACTTTATACTTATAAAAAGCTGCTTCTAATGTTTCTGGCTAAGTTTTGTGTGAGAGTTGACCTCCTAGTTCAGAACCTGGAAGCTTCTCTCAGATCAAGGATTTGACATCTTTCCCAAACTGCCACCAAGAACATAATGACATGCCTCAACTGGACTGCAGACGTATTTGACCAGGCCCACAGTCGTCACATCATTCAGGAGATGCATTGACGGACTTCACCTGAATTCTGAAATCAAGACACTTGACATATATCCTATATGGGACCTTTAGGTGTCCATGTGTTGTTTGATTATAAAGCAGGTCTAGGTTTTATATTGATACTGTCAAAGTATCAAAGCATTCAGTTCACAGAGAAATGCACACAGCCGGTATTCAGAAGCTGAGCCTTAAAACCAGCCGTCAGGAACTTCTGGAACTTTGTGATGTCACAACTATGAAGTCATCGCTCTCAGTCATGCCCTAAGCCCCGCCCACCTGGACCCACCATCCAAACCTTGCAGGATTTGGTTTCTCTTGAGTGTTTTTATCTGAAATCTGCTTTATTTTTACTGGATCACTAGGAAAACTCAATCAGAACAGAGGCTCAGAGCCTCCTCTCTTCTGATTGGCTCACCGACCTGTTGTTGCAACAGCTCCAGAGAGAAGCCTGAGAGAGGAGATGCAAAACTATATCACCCTTTCTACGTTTTAGTGTCACACTATAGTATCGGTAAGCAAGACTGCATTAGGTGCATAGTACATACTTTACCTATAATTTTCTTCAATAAATGAATCAAATATTTACTAATGAACAAGTTTGCATCATTGTTCAAATCTCACCTTTTCCTCCTCTCTTCTGACTTATGTATTTTTGCAGCTATCCTCCATCACCTCTGTTCTGCTGCTTCAGTCAAGGGTCTGCCTGTACAACAATGGCTCCCCAGTGTTTTATGGGAATGCTTACGGGTGAGGCCCGCTGTAAATTCTGATGCTGTGAAACTTTGGCTGGCAGAAACCCTGTCTCTGACACCCAGTTTAATGGTCCAGTGGTCGCATCAACCCCCGCTGATCGATCTTAGTCCTTCTTTCTCTGCTCTTTCACCATCCTTCTTTAACCTCTGTCATTCGTAAGTCATACTGGGCTTTATGTCTTAAAGGTGCAACGGTGAAATAACCAGCTGACCTCTTCTGCAAATGCTGAGATTTCTCTTTCTCTGAGATGGTATTATGCTTCGTCTCCCTCTGTCCTCAACCTCACCTCGATGTTGCCCCCCCTCTCTCCAGCCTCCATATCTCTCTGCTCCCCCGCTACATATTCAGTCATGAGCTCACTTTTTAACCCAAAAAAGGAAGCAATCGCTGAAATTGCCCAGTCAAGTCTTGGGCCAGAATGACAACTTGCATATCCTTGGCACCACCTCTCTCTCTCTTCACCCTTTCCTTTCTTTCATAGATTCTTTCCTTCCCCTCCTCATCACTTCTTACTCTGCCAGCGCATCTGTCTTTGTCCCTCTCCCCCTCCATTCCAGTAAAGGGGAACATTCCAGCCAAAGCAGAGGCGACAGTGGCCTTGTGTTGGAAAGGCCACTTCAACAAGAGAGAGCATTGTTCGAGTTTCCAGTAGCACTTCAGCTGCTGAAATACAGACGCCAATAAAAGCCAAGTGGGCAACTCGGATTGAGATTGACGCATGATGAATACTCTGGCTCAGGCTGGAAGGAAAAGATGAGGGCGTTTTGTGTTACTGGTGTTTTGTCACAGATTAGCATACGGCTTATACCACATTTACATTCCTTGATTCTATCCAAAACCAAGACTGCTGACTTCAGGAAAGGCGATTGGGCTGTGGATAGATGCCAACAAATTTAAACTGTTGAACGTGCCTGCTGCTTGGTGCGTGTACTTCACGCCTCATGTTTCAAAATGCACAAAGGATGTTACTTTCAGTTTCATTCATGTCGTAGAGACTCATCCTGACACTGACCTCAGTCACTGCAGGTGTCCCTCTAAAAGCCTTTTGAAGGTGTCACGACTGGCCAAAATAACCTCACACTGATGGTTTCAAAAACCCCACAACCACAGCAAGACATGTATCAGTATATACCCCAGTACACTTAAACACTACCACAATCACAGCCTCCACAATGACCATTCAAATAAACCAACACTTCTCAAAGAGATTAGGTAAATACCGAACATTATAATCCTCATGAAGGAGGATTTACTGCAGCCCTGTTCCATTATACTGCATTAGTTTCATTTATGTTCACCTAATACTTATATATGAATTAAAACTAAAAGTCAAGGACACTTACAAATGCTAAAACAAATCAGCCCTTTATTTAAAGTTTATCCAATACACAGCAACTCTTAATACAATGCATTCCTTTGAACAGAATGGTTTTGGGGTTAATGGGGCAGAAATAAGTGACTGCAGATTGCCTTAAAAAGGTTCACTGTGCAAGATGTCCTGAACAGTCCGTCTCATCTTGTAACACCACTTTGTTCCTCAAGAGGCGACAGGCAACCGATGCCCATCCATCCACTGTACCACAGCACATGATGTCAGCTGCAAGAATAAAAGAAAGCACAAATTAATTCTTACATACAGCAACATTTTTTTTGCCCAATGGAAACTATTCACAACATTTTATCCAGTCTTTGCACTGCGCTCATTTTAACTTTCAATCTTGGTGTTGAAGAGTTTTTAAGACTGTTTTTTAAGCCATTGTGAATGTAATTTAAGAATATAAATAAAAGAAAAGAAAAAAGAACAGTGCAGTAAAAGTCTTTGTCATGTTTGAATATACAGTCAAGCCTGAAATTTTTCATACCCCTGGCAAATTTTGACTTAAAGTTACTTTTAAGTTTTTTTTGACCGGAAATGACACAGGCTTCTCCCAAAACATAAGAGGAATCATTGTGTAAAAAAATATTTCTCAGCTTTTATTTACTTGAACAAAAAGTGGCATGTCTCCTTGGGGTCTCCTCGCCATCACCCTAATCTTTAGCTCCCTCCACAGATTGCTCACTGCAAAACATTAATGCTAACCATTTCTTCACCACTTTTGCTGTGTGTTTTGGGTCGTTGTCGTGCTGAAATGTCCACTGGTGCCCAAGGCCAAGTTTCTCTGCAGACTGCCTGATGTTGTTGTTGAGAATCTTGATGTATTGCTCTTTTTTCATGGTGCCGTTTACTGTGATTAGGTTCCCTGGTGCATTGGCTGAAAAACACCCCCAAAGCATTAGGTTCCCTCCACCATGTTTGACAGTGGGTTGAAGGCTTCTCCTTTTGGACGCCAAATGAAGGATACATCATTGTGGCCAAACAATTCAATTTTTGTTTCATCTGACCATAAAAGGGAAGACCAGAAGTCTTCTTCTTTGTCCTGATGATCATTTGCAAAGGCCGTTGGACTGTCTGCCTCGAGACGTTGCCACCAGCAGAGCCCAGATTCACCAGGATGGCCTTGGTGGTGATCCACGTCTTGTATTTTTTAATAATACTTTGCACTGTAGCCACTGGAACTTGAAAACATTTAGATATAGCCTTATAGCCCTTTCCTGACTTGTCCTCAGAGAGCTCCTTTGTCTTAGCCATGACTGTCCACAAACCAACTGCAGAGAGCTGCTGTTTTTCACCTGTTAAGTTGATTAAAACAGCTGTTCCCAACGAATCAGGGTAATTAGGATGCTTTAGAACAGCTTGGACTATTTGGAATGGTATAGAACTTTGGATTTTCCCATAGACTGTGACAGTTTGCAAAGGGTATGAATAATTTTGGACATGCCACTTTTTGTTCAAATGTAAATAAAAGCTGAGAAATATTTTTTTCCACAATGATTCCTCTTGTACATCGTCTTATTATCTTCTGGGAGAAGCCTGTGTCATTTCCGGTCAAAAAAAAACCTTGCTGGTTAAATAAAAGTAACTTTAAGTCAAAAATTGCCAGGGGTATGAATAATTTGTCGGGCTCGACTGTATATACTTTTTCGGCCGTAGCCACTGTCCACGACCTCCTCAGCAGCAAACAGACAGACACGGTCCGAGAGCAGCTGCTGGTGGAGACCAAACACAGAGCTAAAAGAGAGGGAACACTGGACTGAGATCATCATGAGACATCAGGTGACACAAACACCACTCCAAATGCAATAAATGAAATATAATAATTCTAAATAATGTCAATTAAAAGTTATACATGAAGATAGAAAACGTTGTCCTCCTGTCTTCTCTTCATCTCTTCCCTCCACTCCTCCACAGTCTTTCCACCAACAATCACAGTGTGACACACCTGCAATGTGAGTGAGGTCAGTGTCAATCCTTCTGGGTTGGACACACTTGCTAACCTGTTAACCTCAACACTGATCATTTGTTGAGTTTTGATTCAGACTTTCAACAAATACAAATCTCTTTGACACAAGCGCACTGATCTCAGTCACTGCAGGTGTCCCTCAAAAAGCCATTTGAAGCTGTCACGACTGTCCAAAATAACCTCACACTGATGGTTTCAAACACAACTGTGTCCCCACAACCACACCAAGACATGTACACACACATGTACATGAGCTTACAGAAGTTGATCTGTAATAACCCTATACGACTATATCCTCATATAGACGATGGCCTCTAAGATCGAACTTTTATTATCTACCTTACCTCCCCGATAGCAAACTGACTCCGCACTGGATCCGTCCTGGAGGTATCATAGGCTCCGGAACGGATCGACAAAACAGGTCTGCATCGGAGTCCACATGCACTGCGGGACGGCTCCGGAACGGATGAGGATTACGGATCCAGACCACGGCCCAGACCTTATCCGTATCCGCCCACGAAGCAGCTCATCCGGCCCGGATCCGATTTTTGGACCAGTTCATGAAGTCGGTTAATTCGGTCCAGACCCGTTCTGGATCCCTTATTCAAAATGGCTCACCCGGATAAAACCAGCTGCAGAAATCTAAAATCTAGCTGACCAACACCTGGATTGCTCTATAAAAGCTTGAAAACTTAAGCGGTCTGCCCTTATTAATATTAATAAAATATTACTCATTGAAGACTTAAAAAAAATCTAAACCCTTAAGCCACCCAGCAATTCTACGGTTAAATGCTTTCACTGTGAAGCAGTAGAAGTAGGGGAATTGGGTTTGTATTGTAGTAACTTAATACAGCTTCTTTATGGGTGTAAGAGTTATCAGAATATTTCAAAGTGTTGAGCTGAGGAACATAAATGCAGTTTCCTGTAAGTCTCTTACACAATTATCATCCAAAGATGGACTCTGCTAGTAACAATGAAATCCTCTATTAACAAAGGCCATTACAGACTGTAAATACATATGGAATATAGGTGTCACTGACAACCATCAATTGTATCAAAAAGTTTTATTTAATGAAAATCTTTTGGATTTTAAATGTGAGAACCCGTTTCAAGAGCTGCAGGTACTCTCCTCTTTTCTCATTTCAAACCCAACCGGTGGAGGCAGCTGTGTGCGCACCCTGAGCCCAGCTCTGTCGGAGGTTTCTTCCTGTTAAAAGGGAGTTTTTCCTCCCCCCTGTCACCGAGTGCTGCTCTTTGTGGGAACTGTTGGGTTTCTCTCTATAACAAAGTAAGGTCCCGACCCGACCCTGTAAAGATAATGTGTATTATGATTTGGCGCTATACAAATAAAATTGAATTGAATTGAATAGAAGTTCACCATTGTGCTTATTTGAATTCTTGGTAAGAGTTGCATTATGAAATCTCTCATGTCTGAACAGTAAATATTAAGCCACTGCCAGAAGCTGGTTATCTTAGCTTAGCATAAAGACTGGAAACAGGTGGAAACAGCTAGCCTGACTGTCCACACCTGCACCTCTAGAGCTCATCAATCAACACTTTAATCAACACGTGTGTTTAATCTGGACAAAAGACCTCAGTAACGGATGAGCATACTGTGTGTGGCAGGATAGTCTAGGACTTACAACAACGCCTGAGAACAGTAGCATGAAATTGCCTAATTTCAGTGGCTTCCCAACGGTCCGATTCCCTCAGCGAATAAGACGAATAAGTATGCAGAATAATAATATATTCCTTCAGTGCTGTTGCATTGCAGACACATAATAACATTACCTGTGTAATAATTAAAGGGACTACAGTTGAAAATCATCAATCTCCTCCACTCAAACAAATCCATAACTTATATATTCAACTTTACGGTAATTAAAAACAGTGAGTGACATTTAAACACAAAAAATTTTAAAAGAAGCATAAACTTTGCACGCCAGAATCGACAGGTGCGTCAGAAACCGTGGGTCGACTAAGGTTGAGGAAAAAACTCCTGCACACTGTCTAATATCCTCTGCGCTGATGCTCCTGCTGCTTCTGAAAACTGGCAGCGCGCTGATCTGAATCCACTGACTATAAACAGGTACCTCACACAACCCCACATCAAATAACCTGAACTATCACTTTAAGGTCTAATTCATTAAGGCATAATTCAGCAGGTTATGCTGTAATTGATGTTGGTGTATGTTGTTTTAAAATTATATTCCATTTGCCCCTTTTTTAACTTTGAGCACCTGCTCCTCTGAAGGTCCCTGCACGGCCCTGCAGCTGCGCACTAACACCTGGGCAGCATGTTAGATATATTGGGTCGACTGCATGGAGAGACACTGGGACTGTTGGTGTGTGTGTGTGTGTGTGTGTGTGCATGTATAAGAGAAAGTGTTAGAGACGGTAATTCAGGATGTGTGTGGGTGCTGTTTGTTTTGGGATTAATGATTATCCATATAAATTACAGACATCTGTTTAGAGGTGTCATTGTTTAAGTATGCAGCCTCATGCCTCTCTGGGAAGTGTTTGTGTGTGTGTCTGGAGTTGGGGGAGGCTATAATGACCTCATTTCCTGCTGAAATATATGCAGGCCCAGCGCCACCACATAAACCTCCAAATAAACCTTATAAACTACAGCACAAGGTCTGTTACCTTGAAACACACACACACACACACACACACACACACACACACACACACACACACACACACACACACACACACACAACCGCCAAATGCTCACATACACCACCATCAGCCATAATTCAAATACACATATATCATACACAAATACACCTATATATACAATGGAAATATATTATGCAGGTATTGCATGAAAAGTCTCAGGTTATATATGAGGAAACACACACACACACACACACAGTTGTTGTCCTTCCAGCTCTCTCAGTAAACAAGGTGATAAAGCCGACAGTGGAGACAGGTTGATAGAAGCCGTCTTAGTCACAGCCACACTTAAAATTTAACAAGACGTTAATAGGAGAGTCAGCCCTGCTGTTTGATGCACCTATCTGTCTCCATTTTCTACACGTTTTCTCTCTCTAGTATCTTATTCTTCTCTGAAAATGATAAAATGTGTGTCTGTGTCACTCTTATTCTGTTCCTGTCAAGCCCCATTTTTACTTCATTACCCGTGTGGCGAAATGAAACTTCGGACCCAACATAGGCCTGGGTCCTCGGCCCGAGTCTGGCCCTTAAGCGTCCACATCTGGGCAGATTCCAGCTGTTATCCTCCAGTGTTGGCCGACAGCCGGAACATTTTCCTGTGTTCGCTCCAGAATAGGAAGTAGTATCCGTCAGTCGTGAGAATCAGCGTTCTTTTGAGTGACGGAAGTGCAAAACCTTTATACCACACAGAAGTTGAAGGGGGGGGGTGGACGCAGGACTTTGACAATATCTTTGTTTGAATAGTAACTTAACGCTAAACCCACTTTCTTCTGTTAGTAAATTACATGTGAAGTCATTTTATTACACTATCAATTGATTCTGGTCCCATTTTATGGTGTTCATTAAAATTTCTTTCTCTTTATCAAGACAAAAACCCAGTAATTTTATTCACTAGACCAGTGGTTCTCAAAGTGGGTAGAGGGACCCTCAGGGGTCCGTGGCGGGGTTCCTGGGGATCTGCAGCAAAAAAAGGGAATCATTTATTTTCACCATAATTCCATTCATAAGTAACTCAATGACAGAATGTGAGACTATTTTGTTCATAGGTTTCAAACACTTTCTGTAATAAAACATCCAAAGGCAAAAATGTTATGAGATGTGGGGGTCTGTGGTCTAATCTGTGTCAGTTTAGGGGTCCTTGGTGTGAGAAACTTTGAGAACCATTGCACTAGACCCCCCAGGGAGGACACTCCGCCCCCGAATTAACAGGCAAAGTCACGTTCTCCCGCCTCAGTCACCTCTGACGTCTAAACAGAGAAATCAACTGTGAGCCGCGTGGGAAGTAGAAAATAATGTGTGCAACTGACAGAAGTAAAGGACAGTAATAAAGTCACAGAAATACTAAACTTGTCATTTATTGATGGAAAGAAAAATGAAAGGTGAGGATATTTAGTGTCAAACTGATCACAGTTTGATCACAACTATCACAACTTTTTATCTTGTGTCAAACAAACAGAGCTTGTGTGGTTCAACCTGCAGAAGTTTAACTCGACCACATCAGATTGTTTCTGCCCCCAGATCAGCGCAGCCATCATTAAATATTTGATTAAAATTTTGCTTTGTAACTGCAACGTGTCTCAATCTTTGTATCTGCTCTGTCTTTTTACCTTTACGTATTTCTCCTTTTTTTTCTTATCTATCCGTCCGTCTGCCCCCTCCTCCTCATTCTCTGCCCCTTTCCTTTTATAACCACTTTTCTTTCCCGTCTCATGCAGCCTATCATTAAATGTAATTTGTCTTGTGGCGGGTCTGATTTGCAGAGGGGCAGCCGAGAGAGATGAGACTGCTGTTTAAACCACTTTCACCAGAAGGGTTCTTACTCTCATCGCAGAAAATAACCCTAAGTGAGTGAGGGCTTTGTCACTGCACACTAATTTAAACAACCCAGCCTGTTGCCACACTGCAAACAGGAAGAATGAGTAATAATCAGTAATGATTTACAATTATATTACCCTTTGAAACCTGTTTTCAACTGTCATGATTCCTGTCATACTCCACCTGCCCACCAGATGTCCTCTCCTCTCTCACCTGTTTCCCATTCCCAATCAGTGAAACCTTGTCACCTACCTACACACCTGTTCTTCATTTCCCGCATTTTCTCCCTGCACCTTTGTCCCCAGTCAGTTACCAGATCATTTGTTTCACGTCACAGGCTGCGGCTCCTCTCCCGACCGCTTTTTTCCCTCCACCTGGATGGAAAATGTCATGAGGTCAAGGAAACATGTGAAGGAGAGTTCACAAGGACAAAGACAAGAACGCCACAGAGAGAATCCAAATAAACTTCCTCTAGGCGTGGACGATAAATACTCCAATCCTAACCACAAAAAGAAAAACAGGATTGAAATGTTGAAATATATAAGTAGAGAAAGTTGAGCCATTAAAACAATAATCAAATAAAACTTAGGAAGGTACCATAAACTATATTCAAACATAAGTATATAGAGTTTCCTGGATAGGCCCATTCCTTTTAGTGCATTAAAGAATGGGGGACATTTAGCAAAACATATATATGGTATTTTGTTATGATGATGATGACTCCTATCTGGACATTTGAAAGAGAAGACATTCATATTTATGTGTTTGGAGTTCAGTCAATCAGACAAGGATTTCCATAAGTTTGTGTCACAAGCATAAAACAGGAGCTCTGTTGTTTTCTACATTATATGCCTCAGTGAAACTACAATGGTGCGTCGCTTTAAATTTTACTGACATATGAATTGCGGGACCGCATTACCTCGTATCCTATGCTGAAGGAGATAAGATAGGAAGCCCTGAAGCTCATTTCCTTGGCATTTAAATAATCTTATCATGGTGGCCACTTTAAATGGATAGGCTTCCTAAATCTGTGTATATACATGACTTAGAAAATAAGCTAAGGTGAAAGTTTTTATTATGTAAGGATGAAAAAAAAAAAATACAGGAGAATATTCGGCTAAAGAGTGTGAGGTTTTCCCAAAACGCTATCTCCTGCAGCCACTTGGGGCTGCCGAAGTTTTAAAGCTGCATCATGTAATTCGAAGAAAAGAAAAGATAAGACTTAAACAGCTTAATATGGATTTGTTTGCAGTGCGGAGGCTGGCTCAGCATGTAGCAGAACAGCAGCAGGAGTAGTTTGGGTTGCATCATGTTGTTTCCTGGGTTGCATCATTTATTCATTTAGTTTTGGTAAACAAGAAGTGGAGCTGTGAATTTTTAAGAAGTGCTGTGTGTGCTGCTGCTGCTTGTTTTTTGTTTTTTTTCCTAGTGTCCTCAGAGCTGGGTGCTACAACTTGTGTGCTCGGAAGCAGCTGTGGAGAGTGATAGTCAACTATAGAGACACTTAAAGGCCCCATATTGTATATATACACTTTTGCTGTGTGTACACTTTTATTTGAAGTTTTCCTATCCTTAAGAAGATACTGTTTATTTGTGGTTTTAAGAACCAAAAACAATCTCAGTGTAGTTCTACTTCTCTTCTGATTGGCTGAGTGTTTTCTGAGCGATCCAATAAAAATACAGCAGATTTCAGGTAAAAACACTCAAACCAAATCCTGCAATGTTTGGATGGTGGGTCCAGGTGGGCGGGGCTTGGTGACTGCTTTGTTGTGACATCACAAAGTTCCAGAAGTCCTGACGGCTGGTTTTAAGGCTCAGTTTCTGAATACCGGCTGTGTGCATTTCTCTGTGAACTGAGGCTTTGATACTTTCACAATATCAATATAAAACCTAGACCTGCTTTATAATCAAACAACACATGGACACCTAAAGGTCCAATATAGGATATATGTCAAGTGTCTTGACTACAGAATTCAGGTGAAGTCTGTCAATGCGTCTCCTGAATGATGTGACGACTGTCGGCCTGGTCAAATATGTCTGCACTCCAGTTGAGGTATGTCATTGAGTTATTTTTGGCAGTTTGGGAAAGATGTCAAATCCTAATATATAGAACCTAGACCTGCTTTAGAATAAAAACAGACATGGACATCTCACTTAATACAATGTGGGACCTTTAACTGGTTTCTGCCTTCACTGCTTCCTGTTAGCGTCCTTGAGCGTTACAGTACCTGCAATTACTCAATCTGTAATGATTTTATTAAAACTGAGTGAAGTGAAAAAAATAATGACTGAGGAAAATGTTAAATAGCATTTACACATGATATGTAGACACTTGCAAACAATATAAAGCCTTTTCAATTAGACTTGTCCTTTACGTTTTGTCACAATGTCTTTATCAGGGTTGTTATTGAAGCTGCGTGACAAGTCTTATTGTAATCTCAGGGCCTGATGACTGCAAATCAGTTCAGATAAATAAGTAAGATGATAAAATTTTGATGCGCGATTAAATCCCACTGAAAACGGTTCATAAATACATAATTACACTCAGTGCACCGACAACAGAGACGCCTAACGTGTCAAGCGTTGAGAAATCTGTCTAGAAAAAAACCTTCATGTCTGCATCATGAAGAAAACTGATCGAATTACAAGACAGATTGATACATCTGAGGCTGCCATGCGATAAGAACCGTGTTGAACCGATTGATCATTTTCACAACACATTCAGTATTATGCTCATTTGACAACTCTTGGCCTTTTCAAAACCGGCAGGATTGTGCAGGTTTTACATACCGACTAGAACTCAGAAAAAGATCTGCCATGGCAACCAGGCGTCGGAGACATTTGCCTTCATGAGGCTCAGATCCAATTATCCAGTTATGCTTTAGTATGCCTCCAAAGAGAGCCAGTAATTTGCACCTGGGAGCCTTAAAGAGACCATTTATTCATGCTTTTGATTGAAAAATGTACAGTAGGCATTGCACTTCATGAGATGAGCATGAAAAAAAAAAAAGTCTCAAGGCTCTATCACCGCACAAATTAATAGTACATTAAAATGAGATTAAACATTTTACAACCAGAGGTGAGACTGACATGCAACTCACAAAGAAGAAATAAAAACAACAGCAAAAATCAAAGAAAACCAAAGAAAAATTCTAAAAATAAAAATCTACCACGTGTAATGTCACTAAAATTGTACCGTCGTACAAAAAGATTGTATTTTGATCTCATTTTAGTTTATATAAATTCAAAAACAGGTTGGATAGACTACATTGAAAATAAAGGCACCAAAGTTCAACCAACGCAGTGAAAGTGATCACATGAAAGAACCTGTGAACACCACAGTTTCCTCAGTTCTGACCCGGGTTGTGTCTAATGCAACATGGCTCCACATGGCGAGGAACTGACCTGAACATGTAGGAAAACCGGATCGTGAAGCTGGAAAGGTGTGAGAGGATTCAGGAACGTCAGCAGGCTACTGAACAGGAGCGGAGACACAGCTGCAGCAGTGGTTACGAGGTATAAGAAGAGCCGTACTACCAACAACAGGAAGCACAGTGGCCTTCCTTGAAGAATGACGCCAGAAAAACAAACGGGTTGGGGCTTCTGATATGGCACAAGGATAATCCGAGGGAACTGGTGTTTCAGTGACTCATTAGACAGTGTGAAGGACGCTGCATGAAGTCAACCTCTACAGACAGAGTCCAAGAAGAAGAAACTCTGCTCACAAAACCGCCACAGTGCCTGCGTAGTGCCAACGGTGAAACATGGAGGTGGCATGAGAGCAAAAGGTGTAGGGGAGATGACATGTACAGATGGCACCCTGTCCCCAAACACTGAATGAAAACATGAGTCCATGTCTGTTTCCAATGTCACAATGATCCCAAACACAAACACTGCAAAAATCACTCAGGAGTTTATAAAGAAGACACTTTGTAACGAGTCCAGCATTGAATAATGGCCAGAAGTCGTTTTGGATGTAAAATGTCATCACTTCTTTATCCTATTAGACATCGTGTTAAATTGTGTCATAATTAGTGTATGTAATTCTTGACTTATGGCCCAAAATGTGTTTTGTGAGGTCACAGTGACCTTGACCTTTTAACCTTTGAACACAGGATGATCTGACCAGTTGAACGTTCACCTGAGCTATTGTTGAAAATTTGAAGAAGTTCCTTCAAGGCATTCCTGAGATATGGACGGACAGACAACCTGCAAGCATAGAGATGAAAGAAAACAATCTCACTAATGAAGGCTGTATTGACTTTAGTTGCAGTTGGTTTTTCAATATGGACCTTTTCATTATAGTTTAATTAGACAAACATTTCTGTTTTCCAAATTAATTGGCTTCATTCTTCTGGCCCTTTGGCTAAAAACAAACTGTATTAAATGCACAGGATTTGTAATTACTTGAGCGTTTTTGTGATACTGACCAGGGATGTTCTCACTTATGTTCTATATAAGTGCCCTTGTAATATAATAGCAATAATATTATTAGTTAATACCCAAGATATATGATATATGTACACAATTTTAAAACTCAACTCCACTTGAGAAACACAAGTTGCATTAGAGTCTTCGATCTGTCTGTGTGGAAAATGCCGTGAATTTCTGAAATCCTTACAACTCATTTAACATCAAAGTGCACTGAAAATGACCGCAGATGGTTTTCTCTGGAGCACACATCAAAGATTAGTAATAATTAAATCCTCTCTAAAGCAAACAGTGTTTTGATTTTTTTTTTTTCCCAGTGTGAAAGTAGGTTTTTAAAATCTGAGATTCTGCTGTGCTGTGATGAAAACAACACACAGTGGTGTTTGTGGATCTGTGTGCAGCACAACTGGCAAATGGGTTTCCTACATTGATGTGCATGTTGTTTTTTTTTTTTACCTATATCCATCCAATAGCTATACTGCTTATCTTTTGATGGTCGCTGGAGACTGTTTTCATATTTTATGTAATGCATTATAAATCTGTGTTATATGTTTTGAACCCTTTATGACTTTAAGACTCTCCTGTAGAGGAGATTTTCAAATTCAATCCCAGTGAGACCCTTTTTTTCTACTACTACTACTAAATACACACCTATCTACCATCCCGACCTCCACACCCTCACAAGTCACCTGACTACATATAGTGCAGGACAAACTACTTTCTGCGCTGGCAGTAAATTGATGGCGGTGGCCTGCTTCAGGGCAGTAGTGTTTGCTTCAGTGAGTATCTCTGGTATGCTTTGTTCATGCGTCAATCTGCGTGTAGGAGTCTGCACCCCTGGTTCAGCTTGGCGAGTAAACCATCCAGCAGCATCCAAACACATCATTAGCGCGGTTCATGCCTTTTCTTTCAGGCAGGGGGAATGTGTCTGGGTGTCTGGTACTGAAGCCAGGGCTCATCTTAACTCCAGCTTATGCAATAAACAGTTCAATTCAGTCAAAGTTCACTACAACTCCGCTCAGTTCTTTCAGATCAGCAGCAGTCTGCATTCCCCATGGAAAACCATACATAAGTCAAAAATATAGTTTTATTTCTGACTTATTTTGAAATAACTTTTCAAAGCTGAGCCATCATGTGCTCATCATGTAAATTAGTTAATTTAAAGTAATACACGTCCTCTGTCTGAAGACTCCGGGGGGGGGGGGGGTTCTGGAGCTGTCTTGACTGACATGTGTTTCCAATGTTGCATGGAGGTCGGGGATAGTAACCTATGGACTGGCAGGGTGTGCTCCAATTATCAGGGTAATACTGCTTAGCATCCCCAGGAATGTTTATTCCAGGGAGAACCTCAGATTCAGGGGTATCGCCGTGGAACTGTGGACCAACTCTCCACCCTTGAAGGAGCTTAGAGGACATCCTGGGAGTTTGAACAACCAGTCTACACGTGTTTGGTGGACTTGGAGAAGACCTTGTCCCTTGTCTCTGATTGGTGATCTTCATGGACAGGACCTCAAGGTGCAGTCAGGGTGAGGAGAGTGTCCGCTTTGGGAACCTCATATTTGCGTCTCAGCTCTTTGCAGAGGACGTGTTTCTGTAAGCTTCAGTTTGTGACCTTCAGAATGCAATGAGGCGATTCGTGTGCGAGTGTGAGTATGAGGCGGTCAGGATGAGGGTCAGCACCTTCATAGTCTGACGTTATGGTTCTCTGAGAATTGGGACTGCTCCTTCCAGGTTGAGGTTGAGTTGCTGCCCCAACTGAAGGAGTTTAAGTATCTTGGGGATCCTATTCATGAGTGATGGTGCAGCAAATATGTAGATGTTGTGGTGAAGAGGAAGCTAAGCCAGAATATAAAACTTTCGATTTACCAGTCGATCCGTGTTCCAACCTTCACCTATGGTCACAAGCTCTGAGTAGTGACTGAAAGAATGAGATCTCGGATACCTGCTGCAGAAATGAGTTTCCTCCGCAGGGTGTCTAAGGAGAACCTAAGGAGCTCTGACATCCAGATTAAGTCACTGCTGTTTCACATTGAATGGAACCAGTTCAAGTAGACGGGGCATCTGATTAGGATGCCTCTTGGGCGCTTTCCTTTGGAGGTTTTTGCAGCACGCTGGAGAGATTACATATCCCATCAGGCCTGAGATCCCTCAGGAGGAGGTGGAAAACAGTGCTGGGGAGAGGAGCGTTTGGAATACCCTGCTTAGCCTGCTGCCACCGCGACCTGACCCCGGATAAGAGGAAGAAAATGGATGGATAGATGAATGGATGGATGGATACCTTCTGTATCTTCCGTTGTGGTATTAAAAACACATCCTCTCATAAGATATGTCACCTCTGCCCTCTGAGTCACGGTCTTTTCTCCCACATTGTCCTCCTCTGTGGGATCCAATATGCTCTCATCATGAAATAAAATGAAATTCCTTTCACCTCTGTCCCTGCTTTTTATTTGTCTGAGATTTAAGGGGGTTCAGGGTTCTGTAGCATTTGCTCTTCCTACTTTCAATGAAGTTTTAGTAACTGGAACAGACTGTAATGTCGCACTGACCGCACGTCACTATGGATTAGAACTGTTAACTGTTTATCAGCTAAATGCCAGATGTGTGATGGGGACGTGGGCTGCCAGATGTTGAATTGCAGATCTCGCGGTGAGTGTGGAGATCACCGTTTAAAGTACAGAGTTTAACCATGTACGCCGTGACTGACAACCATACATTTATGCATTCACATCAGCTGCTGTCATGTTGAGGGTTTGGCCCATTCAACGACAAACACTGCGGGAAGGCAAGATGCTGTTTCAGCCAAACTTAATCAACTGGAGCACAAGGTTAAAAGTGAGCATTAAAGGAAGGAAAGAGAGGAAAACAGAGAGAGAGAGAGAGAGAGAAAGAGAGATGATACTTGCTTTCATCACCAACACCATCATCCAGATGGCTGAGTGAAAACATGGGATCAATCACCGAGAGAGTCAAAAGGAGTCACACATATGGAGATGTGGAGACGTACAAAGGGCACAAATGCTTTCAGACACAAATAACTCAAAACTGAAAGTATACACAGGCCTGTTTTCCCCGATAAAGATCAATCTGAGAGTTAAGTGTTTTCTAAAAGTGTTTCTTCACACGCTCGTACACAAAGTTTTCCAAAGCAGCACTGAAAAATGAAACTTAATGTACAGTAAAGTGGTTTCAGCTTTCAGCTTAACCCAGGTCGGTCAGGGCTGCGTCAAAACAAACAACAAGATTTAAAAAAAAAAGAGAGAGAGATTCAAAAACGGATAAGAAAACAGTCAAAAACACAGAGTACGCTACAAAACTAAAGGTTAAATTATTAACTTGAAAACAAACATTCTTATTTTAACCTAAGGCATCTGACAACAGCTGTTTATGCAAATTAATGGTAAATCTATCTATCTATCTATCTATCTATCTATCTATCTATCTATCTATCTATCTATCTATCTATCTATCTATCTATCTATCTATCTATCTATCTATAATCTTGTGAGTAGGTTGTACAACACTATACTACTGTGTAAATGTATATATGGATCTTTTCCCTCCCAAAAGATGCTGAAACATGAGCCTCCTCCTGATAAATCATAAATGCAGAAACCAAGTTCTTTTTAAGAGACTGGTGCTGGTCCATATCGAGGTCTGCATTCCCTCTGAACTGCAGCAACACCAGTTTTGCCTACAAGACCAACAGATCCACAGATTGACGCAACCTCACTAACACTTCACACAGCTCTTGCTCACCCAGACACCTGCACCCCGAAATCCCAAATCCCTGAGAGACGTCCGCTCCAACCGTCACCACAAATGAGCCTCTAACATTTTGTATTTTTATACATATATATTCATATACTGCTATGTCGAGTGGATTGCCGCCGAACTAAGTTTTGTTACGTTTGGATATGCAATGGTAATAGTATCTATCTATTTGTGTGCCTCGGGCTGTATGTTAGCCAGAACATCCTCAGGTAAAATCAGGCGTGTCATAGACAGATTCATCAACAAAACATGACCGTGTGTGTGTGTGTGTGTGTGTGTGTGTGTGGGGGGGGGGGGGGTCGATTTCAAATAAATCATACATCAAACGGCGTGAAAATGGTTTGAGAGTACAAGCTTTTTTTGGGTGGGGGTGGGGGGTGGGCGAGAGCAGGTGATTGGCACAAATGAGAAAAGAGGGGAAAGAGACAAGAGAGACGGAGCACAAATCAGAGAGGTTTACATTTACAAGGGACCCGTATAGAAAAGTGTGATCGTTACAGATGAGGGGGAAAAAAAAGACAAATTTTGGAGAGGAGAAACAAGGAAACATCAAGTGTATCAGCTCGTCGGCTGAATGCAGATTTCAAAGCTGGGTCTCTCTAGACGCCCATGGTCAATTTCCTTCCTTGTCTCCTTGAATTGCCTTTAACAAGGCAGTGGACAGACAAATAAGACAGAACGCCCCACCACAGAAAATTACAGCAAACAGCAACAAATCTAATATTCATTTCACACCTCCACTCTAATTTCAGGCACATTACAATCAATAGTCAGGTACGCTGCAAACTCCTGCTCTTCCTCTGCCTCCTGTCTTATGCTGTTACACTGCACGCTGCAGACAAATAGAATAATATGCAAATAATACAAAAAGAGATAATGAAAGCAAATGAGAGCACTTATAATATTACTATGCGATTGCAAAGGTGGGTTTTTGTCTGCAGTAGAGATTTTGATGTCGGGGAGAATTTACAAAAGCAAAAAATATACATGGGGGGGACTGCAAAGACACAAAACCCAATTCCACCTAAGCCAAACCTTGTGTAGTTTAGCTGAGCCCTTTTGTAATGGAAGAGAGGATGAGATGAAATGCACAGGGATGAGGACAGGGGCGAGATAAAGATGGGTGAGGAGAGGGAGAGGAGACAGGAGAGGGCAGGTGTAAAATACTCCCATTCTTTATACTGTGTGTGGTGCAAAGGATAGCTGAGGCAAGGGCGAGACAATTTGATGGATAGACGAATTGAGGAGCGAGTGGATGTGTCCACAGAGGGGAGGGGAGGGGAGGGGAGGGAGGAAAGGTGAAGTTAGGTGAGAGGAGGAGGACGAGCAGGAGGAGGAGAGGAGAGAGAGAGAGAGAGAGAGAGAGGCGAGATTAGCAAAGACAGCGGATGTGAGATGAGTCAGGGAGGTGAGGTCAGAAGAGAGGGGGAGTAAAGGAAAGGAAACAACCACATTTACTCTAAGTACTGCACTTAAGTACTGTTTTATTTTTTATTAGCTCTTATTATTATTATTATATTTATCTGACAGCTCTGTAGCTGTGTTTCAAATCAAGATTTTCACCTAGAAAACACAATAATCCAAGACTGTCCTGTGCAACCTGTGCAGCAGGTTATTATGACCCATAGTTACGTTTTGTCGTTAGGCGACATCTAGTGGCTGCAGAAATTATGACGGAAGTGAAGGAAAACAATCTGGTGACGTAGTATAAAGGAGCGACAAAGTGCCACGTCTGGAGGAGGTCGCGGTGGATGGATGGGTCAACAAAACAGGAGTTTCACAGAGGAGACCTGCAGCGTTTGACTCCCAGGCAACCGTTCAACAACCTTATCGATGGTTTTAATATTGTAACCATGACAACACAGATTGTAACGCAGTACTTATTTTCACACAAACCGCAATCTTTTCCTAAACTTAACCCAGACGTGACTGTTTATTATCGTAACCATGGCTACGAAGGTCAAGTACATTTGCCGGCGTAGGGGCGCTGTTTCAGGAGACACTCCTACGAGCCGTATGGGAACAAACGACCTGTGGTTGCTCAGGTTGGAGAATCCTTTAATAAACAATATATTCTGTTTACTGATTGAGTTTTTCTCAAACTTTTTTGGGGTTGTTCACTGAAAAAAAAAAAAAATTGATTTCTTGTTGGGCCCCTTGTCACGTTTCAGATGTCTATGAGACATTTGTCAAAAGATGACAGTTCCCCTCTAAACTTCCCCGATGGCTTTATTTAAATAACCGTTCAGGCCCAAAGAGGTAAAATTATACAATATTTCACATGATTTGTGAAGCATAACTTTTGATTTTTGATTTTTCTTTGTTGTTGTTGATCATCTCTTCACCCCTCAGAGTTTTCTTGTGACCGTCCGGATCGACCCGACCCCTAGGTCGATACTTTTGGTCCTTCAGGTACAGTTACCTGACATCTGTGCTTTTACTTGAGTGGGATTCTGAAGGCGGGACTTTTACATGCATTGTATTGTGACACTGCATTGATACTTATTTTAACTAAAAGATCTCCTCCACCACTGGAAACAGTGGTGCAGAATCGGAGAACAGAGTCAAAAACAACAGAGGAAAAGGGAAGAGAAGATGATGAAATCTCGGTGGGAAATGGGGAAAAGAGTGAAGGAAATCAAGACCCAGTTTAGATGAAACCACGCCCACCTCTGTGTGACGAAAGACTCAACAGAACGACAGAAACCCTATCCCTAATCCTAACCAAGTGGGCGTGTTTTAATTCTAAACTGGGTTGGGGGGGCAGGCAGACACAAATACAGCACTGTTATAACTTCATACTTGCTGCAAAAGATAGCAGAGGTATGAGCGCAAGGCGAGCTGCTGACAGATGAATTGTGAAATGAATGAATGCGGGGAGGACAGACAGATGCAAAAACGACAAAAAGATGAATGGGCGTCACATGACGTGATGGATTAATGGATACAGGGAGGCGAGGGAGGGCAGGTAGACAAGGACACTGGCGAAGATAAGATGGAGAAATGTAGTGTAGGCCAAAGCTCCCTTTTTCTCACAACCACCTACACACACACACACACACACGCACACACACAAACATTCAAACCCTCCCACTCGCACTCACAAAACAACAGGAGGCCGTAGAATTGTTGACCTTTTAACTTGATTTCCACAGTAATACAAATGCTTGGCGAGCCACTGAAAGAAAAAGCGCCTTTTCAAAGGAGCAGCTTGAGACATCGGTGGGATGTCTGTGTTCGATATGTGCCTGCATGGCTGACCTTTCCCTAATGGGCTAGGATACTAATGCGGCGACAGTGCGTGCTTGAACACTGCGGCGCTGTTAGAAGTTCAGCATCGCTAAAAGCAGGGCAGAGAGCAACAGCTGGAATGAATACGGACTTGTAATATCAGCTCACTGTTGCCTGTGAGTCCTTTCTTTTTGTTATATTTATTTTCTGTTTGTCACTTTCTTTGGTTTCTTGTACCTTTTTTCTTTTTTTTTCTCTGTGTGAACATTTTACACTGCAGGAGATCAAAAGCAGACGCCTGCAGATACAATCGACACCACCTGACACCAGAGCATATCAATGGAAATGCACACTCACCTGTGGACTACGGTGACTTCAGAAAATCTGCTGATCCCAAAACCTGACATGTCTGAGTCTGACCTATTTCTAACTTCAAACCGAAACTTGACCCCTAATCCGGTTTTACAGTCAGTTATATGTGAAGGATTTTCCTTATCTTTCCACTTTCCTCAGAACATTTCCAATCTTCCTCCTGTAAGGACACAGCCATGTGTGCACACGTGCAGGTGTCGTTACACATAAGTACAACGACATTCAGCTGCCGTCAAAAACCTCCACAAAGCTAAACTCAACGCCAACCTTTCTCGTGGTAAACTACTGTATCTGATGCATCACTGATCAAATCCTCCAGGTGCATCGTCAACACTTTCTCACCCGTCCTCACAGGAAGTCACATACACACAGATTTGTACATGTTCATTTGACTCGTCTCTAACACCCCCCCAACTGGTGTGACATGACACATCTCTCTACCAGTCTGCGAGGCCCCCGTCACAAACAGATTAGCACGCCGACTTCTAAATTCACTTGGACCCTCACCAGATGAGCAGGTGTGGTAACTGAAATGGCCGGAGAAGCGACCAAATGACATGATTCATATTAAGTGTGAAAAACATCCAACGCATTTGTGCACCTGTCAAGGATCTTTTGGCGCCGCGTCAAGGATGCTGCATGTGAATCCAAGGAGTCTGAATTCCTTTCCTGTAATAATCACATTTATTTTACGTATAGTTGTGGGTTATGAACCCGTCATCTTTTCATAACTAAAGCGTCTTGAACATAATGGAATTTATGACACAACAACAAAGTGATATAACATGCTGGAAAACTGAAAGTAGTGGTGTTAAAGTTAGAGTGACCTTCAAGCTTCAGCAATCATTTACTTCACCTGCCTTAACTAAGAAGCTAACTTAGTAAATCATCCACTAGATTACTTTCTTTCGAACAAGAATACAGCAGGTTGTCATGACCGATAGTTACATTTTGTTGCTAGGCAACATCTGGTGGCTGTAGTAATTACAACAGGAGCAAAGTAAGAAGTCTGGTGATGTAGTAAAAACAGAACAACAAAGACGGCATTAGGAGGGGGTTGTGGTGGAGGAATGGGGCCAAGTGAAAGTAGAGGTTTATGTTGTTTCTTTCATCCATGACCGTTTGACAACCTTGGCCTTGTTGTTGTTATTGTAACCATGACAACAACAATCGTCTAATCTTTAGGAGGTACTTATTTTAACCCAAACCACAATCTTTTCTGAAATATAACCAATCCATGGCTGTTTAATTGCAACCATGGCAACAAGGGTCCGGCTGCGCACGGCACACTTCGCATTTATTATTGTAACCATAACGACCAAGGTCCGGTATGCCTTGGAGGACTTGTTGCTCTTTTCACAGCTATCATGTATTTAATGCCTTGTAATGTAAAATATAATTCAGGATTTACTTTCGAATCCACTTCATAATAAAGATAGACGATTTTCAATTTAAAAATTCTATAAATGATACAGATTTACAATGTTATTTTCATAGTATCAGCTACCAGTAAAATACTGCGTCATGAAGTTGCATAAATGTAGGTTAAGTGGAAAAAAAAAACAGTACTGGGTAACAAAGGAGAAACAACTTGGTGTTTTTAGAGAAAAAGAGAATTAAATTACACTGGTTTGATATGAGGGGGTACAGTAAGGACACAAAGGGGTCTTTGGGGAAGTCTCGCAAAAATCAAATGGCGGCTCTATTGAAGAACATAAACATTCCCATTATGTTACCAATAAGAGGACGTAATGTAGTTATAGAAAAGAAAAGGATGTGTCTAGAATAATTTCTTTCTACTGCTCAATTATCACTCCTTTCTTCCCCATAGTGCTGTTTTCTTCCACGGTGCCTGATTCATACAACAAAATGACAGTATCAGTTATTATATTACAAGTTCTTACTGCAGATATACTTCTCATAGGTAAATTTAATATTCTAGATTGAGTTTTTATGTTCATCTCCTTAGATACGGTGTCATATATTTCTGTACTTTATTTACTCTGAGTGCTGAATATTGTTATTTTGGGTTTTATTTTAACAAAGTTTTGCATGTGGTGCAATTTTACTGTTCAGATATTAGTGATGAGCAGCGGGGGCTCGCCAGGTGTCTGGAGCGATCCCTTCTCATCCTGTTCACCTCGTTCTGTTGCTCTTCTGTTCCTCCCCGACGTTAATGTGCTCAGTCTCCCATATCTTCTATATTACAGAATGTTGTCATTGTCCGGCCAAAATATGAATCCCAGTGCTGCGTTTATGTCGCTGTAATGAGGACTTTTGGAAGTTTTGACCCCTGAGCTAAAAGCCAAATTACCCATGGGCCAACGTGTCCCTGCAGCTCTGGGCTATTTAACTATGATTCATTCGAAAGGAGCCATGCCTCAGTCATACCACGCTGCATATACGCTTTGTGCCCGGAGAAGTCCACTGTGTGCACTCAGATCCACTTTGATTGTCTTTGTAATTGCCTGCTAAAGGATGGTGTTCTTACTCGCAGGTCCACTTCGGTAATCACCACCCCTCGGAGGCCGTTTACACAAGTTAGGAAACAATTCATTTTCAGTCAGTCAGAAGAGCCTCTTCAATGGCAAATAAATTCCTCCAGTTTTAAGATTCAAGGGATCGTTTATGCTTCAATTAAATTTCCCAATTTGTGCGCTGACAAATGTGGTAATCTTTCATACCATCGGAAGATGACTGCCTGATTCACTGTAAACTGTATTTTGTTCTAATATGAATATTCAGTCAATTCTCAATGACTAATGATGTGTAACATATGCTTTAATTAGTCACAGCCAATGGAAAATTGATACAACTCATGTTTGTGCAGTGAGGTACAGCGTGGCAGCTTAGTTTAGCTTATCTTAGTTTAGCTAAGCTTAGCTTAGCTTAGCACAAAGACTGAAAATGAGGAGAAAGCAGCCTGGCTCTGAAACCAGTAACTTTCTGCAGTTTCATGGCAATGACTCATAGCCTAAAACTAATCCGGAACATGATACCTGTAGAGCAGCAAATTATTTTAACACACTGGGTTTTGTACAGATTAAACAAAGAAGGTATAGCATGTGAAATCAGTGAGCTTTAGCGGAGCTGGTAGGTGGGTTTTGTTTCCTATAGATGGAGGCAGGCTATCTGCCTGTTTCCAGTGTTTGTGCTAAGCTAAGCTATCTGACAGCTGTCAGTCTTCTCTTAAAACTTTCTGATAAAAAAAACAAATGAGCATTTTCTTCCCAAAATGTCAAACTGATCCTTTAAAAGAATGATAATATATTTAATTCATATTTGGAATTAAACCGAACTTGAGTCAAGTTGCAAAGTGGTTTTTCCTTGGGATAAGTGTCAACTGTCTTTAACATCTGCAGCTTTCTTGGGACTAAAAACAACAACCTGCTTAAACGATTTGCCTTTAACAGGGACGCTGAAAAAAGCCTTAAGTAATCTGTGACCTTTACTGACCCGTAACTGCATCAACTGCGGGTCTGAATGTCCTCGCACACACAGTCACAGCTCCGCTCCCTCTCTCCTCTCTCCTGCCCGTTTGAGTTAAGAGGAGGTCAGCCGGCACCAGATTAAATGTGTCACATTTATATAGATCCATCACTCCGTCCTTTGTCCCACCGGAATGTGAAATAGAGGTGTTGTGTTTTTGGAAAGTGAGTGGGCGGGGAATTGGGAAATGTGGATCTCAAAGACATGAAGCATAAGTTCCATGCTGTTACAGAGGCAAAAGCAAAACAAATGTTCCAGGCCATTAGTTCCTCTTCTAAATTTAAAAGCAATAAAGACAACATCAAGCTTTGCTATTCTCTGTATTCTAATATTCTGGTGATCTGCTAACCGATAATTACAAATATTTGAATCTTTTCATATTCAGAACCTGCAGTCACGTGGCGTTCTGTCAGTCAGGTCCCACAGGAAATCAGGAAAGTTATATTTAAGACAAAATAATGTGGACACTTACAGCAGCGATGAAGCGGAAAAGTGAATTAGTAGCAGAAATATCTCACCTGGTCAGTTTGTTTTGGATAATTCAGTGAACAACTGACGCTGAAGGAATCCAGCTGACCGCGGTGAAGACAACTCCCACGCCACTTTACGATGTCACCAAACGGCGTCTCTTGTTATTGTTCTGATTGACAGACCACCAGCAGCATAAGTTACACGCTGTGCCTTTAAGTAATGGAACTAATGGTCATATTTATCTTTTAACCTGGTGAATTAATGACCACTAGTTATACACTGTTCAAGTTAAATGTCAGGGTTTCCCATTAAACTGCATCTTTATAGCGATAAACTTGGAAATTATTTATTTTACAAATTGACTGTTTGGGAGGAGGCACATGCTCAGAATTGTGTTCACGTCCTTTGAACTAGGATGCATGCTGGGATTTATCTTGTGCATTAAAATCTACTTTTGCATCATCTTAAATCAGTGGCAGCGCTGGTGTGAACTTTGAAGAGGGGCAGACAGGCAGGCAACAAAGACACAGGCCGTGACAGACAGGTGAAAAGAAAGCCTCATAACCAGATATCCACCCGCCCAGCCAAACAGTATCACAAGCGCGCACGCACACGCACACACACACACACACACACACACACACACACACACAGAGTGACAGACAGCCAATCAAAGAGGATCACAGGCATACACACAAACACACAGCGGCAGATACCCAATCAAACAGAGAGGGAGCCTCCAAATCAGACACCCAACCACTCTCCCAGCCAGCAAGCCGCATACACACACACACACACACACACACACACACTACATACACACAACTGTCTCATCTCATTCACCACAGAGGGATCTCCCACTTTAGATAGTGAGGGAAGAGAGAATTGAGAGTCGGTATTGGAAAAAATCCAGCAATGCCATCACGTTCCTACCTACCAACGGCCGGTGCGGTCTAAATGAACAGCTGACAGGCGGTCCAACACCGGCCAATACAGCAAACAGACAGCTGGGAAATTGTCTCCGCAGTATAACGGCCTCATGCCTCTTATGGTTTAGAGCCTGGTATATCACAGCGACTTCGTATGTTCTTCCACGTGCATGAGAGGAAAGACCGGCTGGACAGTCACTGTGAAGAACCTCATAACTCCAGTCTTTATCTCTTTGTTTCAACTTTTCTTCTGCCATCGCTGTAGATCGGACAGTATTTATTTTACACACGAGACCGCTACTTTCATAGATGAAGTGTTTTTTTTCTAAACATCCTGAGTGCATCTTTTTACATTACTTTGTAATAAATGAATTTAGTACGGTGGCTCAGACGGGTCAACACAAATGCAAAAGCCAAAACACAAATGCAAAAGCAACAACACAAAAACAAATTAAGCCAGAAAGTGAGCAGAAGGTCTGTCTATACTATTGGTCCTCATTGCCAGGGGACTATTATTGCTGGTGGATGGGCTTAATTTGCATTCGTGTTGTGGCTTTTGTATTTATGTTGTGGCTTAATTTGCATTCGTGTTGTGGCTTTTATATTTGTATTGTGGCTTTTGTATTTGTGCTGTGGCTTTTGCATTGTGTTGACCTGTCTGGGCCATTGTAATTGAGACTTTGACATGAACGGTATCTCCTGTTTATTGTTTTTCAGGACTGCACACGAGTGTCAGACAAGATTTATCTATCTATTCATTTATTTATTTATTTTCGTCGTGTCTCAAAAGACCTTTAGCGGCAGAATGCTAAGAAAGTGACACATGTAGATTGGCTGATAATAGAAAGGGAGAACGACGTGGCTCTATTTTGGGATGCTGACAGACGTGCCAAGCGGCGGAGGGATCAAGAATGTGACGTGATCGAAAACAGCAATAAGGCTGCGAGTGACAAGTGTTTGATGAAGTCACATACCGAGGAATATACAAGAAACTGACAAAAAAACATGACATTTCAACATTCACACGTTTCCTCTTTGTTTAAATATTTACTTTCTTTCTCTTTCACATGCATGTAAGGCGCACACACATTCAACCTGCAGACACATGTATTTCAAACACACACACATATATATATAAATATTAAATTACATATACATACCAAGGACAGATTGTTTAATATCTAACAAAGAGCAGGGCTTTAAATTAATAATCTCACAGAAAGAAGTAACATGACAGGAGGTTTTGAATAACCAGCACACATTTTTCATTAAAACCTACTGCACAGCTGTAGCACACTACATCAGAGAAAAATAAATCCGTTGATATATGGTTTAAACAAAAAATACAAACCTCTTGTCTCGTAAAGAAAAAGCTACAGTGTAGAAGCTGGTGTGAAATATAATTTAAACCAAAGACGAAGGTTTAATACCGCTCCAGAGGAAGACTGATTTCTTTCGTTTTGTTTCTTGTGTGAGTTACAGTGCTACAGAGCGTTTTCTGTCCTGCCTACAAGGACGTAAGGGATGTAGTTTTTTTAGTAAAATGACTTCTTAAAATTAGTGTTCATTTTTCTCTGGCTGGATGAAAAACTTGAGTTGTGTTTCAGGACGGGAACTTTTTGTTGGAATCGCTTTTGTTCATCCAGCAATATGCTGCCTCAAACCTCTCAAACGCACTTGCTTACTTGGCTACCGCTGCCTCTTAACGCTGAGAATTTTCATGCGCAAGTTTAGTCTCCACACACATCTGCGCATGCGTTTCATGCGTATAATATAGCTGACCTCGGAACGATAGAAGCTGATACTTCAAATTGTTACCTCCCCTAATTTTGCACCATAAACCCACGACTCTGTAGAACACACACTGTGGGGAATTCATTTATCAGATGAGCTAAAATCTCCTGTTTCCAACGTGAGAAAAGTCCAGGTTAACAGATCAGCAGAGGATGCGTTAATGTGATCCGCGTAAATGCTCGAGAGACCGAGAGAGAGGTGGGAGATTCTGAGAAAGCCGAAATGAGAGGAGAGGAAACGACTCCAGAGACCTGACAGACAGAGACAGACAGAGAGAGAGAGAGAGAGAGAGAGAGAGAGAGAGAGAGAGAGTGGCATGAGGTTTGTTTCAGGGCCAGACAAACGCACACGGTGACTGGGGAATTGACATGATCAAAATAGGAATCAGAGACTGCAAGTGACAGAGTGACTGAAACTGACGAAACACACAAACAAACAAAACATGCAAATGAAGAAACACACACACACAAACACACACACCTCAAACTATTTTCCAGCTGTGGGCTAAAGAGGAATTTGTCAACCCCCCTCCCCTCCTCCTCCTCCTCCTCCTCCCCTCAGCCATCTCTATTCTCCTTTTGTGTTGATAAATGCAACATAATAGTGTCATTTTTCCATTCGTCATTGCACTGCAAACCCCATGGACCGACCAATAGGGAGACGGAATGAGGATGGTGGGGGGATTATCATGGAGGGTGACGGAGCCCCGTGGGGGTGCAAAACCTGTGACATGATGGAAAATAGCAATCAGACGGTGGGTGACGGTCTGATTGTGTTGTGCTTTTACTCTTTGATAATCAGCAACAAGTGAGGAACCGGAGCAGCAAATGTGAAATATAATTCAATCGCAAAAATAGTTAAACAGCTACAGAAAGATCGTAATCTATAGCAGATGTTAAATACATGTGAACACAAAGTGCCTCGAGATAATGAATGTTATGATCTGTTTATGTTGTTTGTTAGCTCGTAACCGGCTGTGGCTGACACAGTCTGTTAGCGCTTGTGCTAATGCTAACTCTTGCTCTCTGTACTGCCGAGGTTTTTGGGTTTATTTTTGCCCCGCCCCCTCCCGTCCCCACAAGTTAACGGGATTGGTTCCTTTACCTCTTGGTATATGACGTATGAATCCCCGGCTGTCTGAATCTGTTTGAGAGACTGTCATTGGTTGATTGTCATGGCGTTGACACAGACGTGGTTCACTGTTCAGCTTCTGTTGTAACTGATTGTCCAGATGGAGCCGTCTTCATCCTTGTGCTGTAGCCGGTGAGCTATAAGCACAAAGCTGGAGCCCTTTGTGTTTTCTATATGTTTGTGAGAGCCAGCGCTTCAGTTTCATTATGTAGGACGCTCCAACTTCTACTCTGATAGCTTTTCTAAGCGCTGGAGCTCTTACACACCCCCACCCACCCACCCACCCACACAAACACACCCCTCCAAACAACTGCAAAGCTCTGCGGCTTGAACAGAGAGACCCCGCTGCCGTTGGTGCTGATTCAGACGGCGGTTCAAACACAAACACACCGTTGCTGCCTTTCATGAAATCATACCCGGTGCAGATCTTTAGCTAGGCTCCACATGAATGCACAATTATACACATTCACACCTGGAAGCTGCCCAGCCACAGTCTGATCTGACGGCCAGTGAGCTGCTCCAGGATAAGACGAGGGTTAAGGGCCTTAGTCAAAGGCACCTTAGTGAAGGGAAGGTGCAAAATGTGAAATGGCTGCATTCATTTCAAATGTATTTCTTATTTTATTTTTATTTTTTTTTTATCAAATCTTTTGTTGCCTAAAATTAACCACAGTGCTCAAATCCTGCAGCTGCACTTTTAACACCAACCATCCACTAAAATGTTGCCACTGAACATGATCCAGGCAGCAATTATGTTTTAGTCTAAACACATTTGGAAACAAATAATTAGTAGTAGTACGTAAATGTCATTTTAGGACACAGGGTTTATGATGGTTTGTCTGAGGTTTGTCATTAGTATTTTAGAGATATGTGCAGCAACCCCAGAACCAGACTGAAAGTGTCACACTAGCGAGTACGCCAAGGTCCGCTTGGGTCTGCGTGACGTGAAATTCGTCGTGTGTGAAGGTGTATCCGAGGCTCAATCAGCGGCAAGGCAGCAGCTGTGCAGGCGCTCCTCCAAATAGAAAGAAGCTTAATAACAACTACTAAAAAAACACACACACACACACACACACACACACACACATATACGTACATATATATGTACACACACATATAGATGGGTTCAATTTAGGAAAAAGTCTTTCTTCCGCCAAGGTCAGTATTGATTAAACTCTAGACAAGCTTGAAAAATATCAATATCGGCTCGGTCTTATTATGGCTTTCTGTATGTTTCTGTGATTCCTGTGTGTGTGTGTGTGTGTGTGTGAGTGTGTGAGTGAGTGTACATGTGTTTGCATACTTGTGTTTAAGAGTGCATCTCAGAGGGTGATCTACAGTTCGTCTCTGAGCTAGCTGCGATGGTTATGGAAGTCATTGAGCCAGTTTGAATCCACACAGTCAGTGGTGAAGAAAGAAATATTCCACACACCATCACGCCTATTGCTCTGTGTGTGTGTGTGTGTGTGTGTGTGTGTGTCTGAGAGGAGAAATGCACCCATGTGTTCATCAGTATTAAATGTTTTTTCTGTGAGTCAATGATGAAAGAAATAATTCCACTGTTATCACACTTCAAGTGGAAAGGGGAGTGTTTTAATTTTCACTAATGAGTGTGTGTGTGTGTGTGTGTGTGTGTGTGTGTGTGTGTGTGTGTGTTTGTTGCTTTCTGTGCGCCGACAGTTAAATTGATGACAAGCAAGTGGTTACATTCGTTTTTAGGATCTGAATATGTGCATGTATTTTGCGTGTCGCTTTACATTACAAGTGATTATGAAACCAGACAATTGAAGGTCACATCCACCCAGGATATAAATGTCTGAGTGACACGTGAATGCGCGGAAACTTTGTCAGACTGTGGCACATGATCAGTGATATGATCGGCTCATTTGCATTTTTGTCTCATTTCTCTCATATTATTGTTTGAGCTCGTTTGTTTAGTGGAACCAGCGGTGGAAAGAGTCTGGATGAAAATGAGGTTGAACTGATCTGCTGCTTTAAACCTTTATGTGTTATGGTAACATTTGCTTCATCCTTTATTGTTTGGGCTCCTACACACTTCACTGCAATACGTGTAAAAATAATTCTATGATTTGCAAAATTAACAATTCTTACCCTTATACTATAAAATAGTTTCTTACTTTCATGCCTTTCTTTTGACCTTATTAAAACCAGTGTACTGAAGAACAATAAAGGTCACATATTGTGTAAAGTGAGATTTCCATGTCGTCTTTGATTATAAAGCAGGTTTCGGTTCTATATTAATACTGTGAAAGTATCAAAGCCTCAGTCCACAGAGAAATGCACACAGCCTGTATTCAGAACTGAGCCTTAAAACCAGCCGTCAGGACTTCCTGTAACTTTGTGATGTCACACCGCCCTCAGCCATGCCCCAAACCCCGCCCATCCAAGCTTGCAGGATTTGGTTTCTCTGAGTGTTTTTACCTGAAATCTGCTTTATTCTTATTGGCTCACTCAGAAAACAGTCAGCCAATCAGAAGAGAGGCTCAGAGCCTCCTCTCTTCTTCCCATGTCCAATAACACAAATTATTAGTTTAAAGTGGCAACACCTCCCTCTGACTCAAGCTTTACATTTGACGAAGGTGAGGAAATATCAAAATGTAGAAATGAAGCATAAAGCAGTGTGTTACAGGAATGAGCCCTAAAACCTGTAAATTAGTTCGAATATTAGCACTTCCAGTTCCCTCGTCCTGAAAGGTTTTTGGTTAAATAAAAGAAATCAAGACATTTTCATGTTTTACTCTACAACATAAAACACATCAGTAAATACGGCGGGTCTTGATTTCTTTAAGCTTTTAAACGTCATCACGCTGAACATATAAGCCGATATACTCACCAGTCCACCTTTACAGCCTCGTTGTGATTATCGTGTTCTTACAATAACTAACTTTGTAAGAGGAAATGCTTTTGTAGAAGACGTAGGAGCTTAATCAAACTACAAGTTGGCAGTTTATTCGTTTATTATTACATGTTGAAGTGGTAAAATCCCATTGGCCTTTTGTTGACAGAATCGGGGTGATGCTAACAGCAAAAGTATGTCATCCCTACAGCACTCATTACACCAAATAAGGACATTTTATATGAATAAAACACACACACACAAACATTGAAAATCCTTTGTATTTAACCCACAGTCTCTGGGATCGCATATATAACAAATATAACAATATTGGTTTATAAGCAAGTCTCATATAATCGAGAAAATGTATCAGGTATCCGATAAAACAATGAGAAGTGCGTTTTTGTTTTCTGCGCTCTGAAACAAAGGGGTGTGAATTCTGGTATGTTAATGCTGCAGGTCAGTTGTGACAGTGGAGTTAACAGTGGCCTGTGTGTAGTTACGTGTGTGTTTATTATTGAATGTTGAATTAAAAGCTATTACAGTGTGTGTGTATGTATCAGTGAGGTTGTATGAGTAGGTGTGTTTGCATCTCTTTATTCCCGGGTTGCGCAGTGATTCATGAATGTTGACTTACTCCGCTGTTAGCACTGAGTCGCTCTACATAAAAGCATCAGCTAAATGTTGGAAATGTAAATGACAGAGGCGTGTGTTTGTGTATGTGTGTGTGTGTGTGTGTATGTGTGTGTGCGGTTCGTGTGTGCAGCCTGTCTGTGTTTATGTGTGGTACTGTATTTGAAATTTTGAATTATTGTCCTCCAACCGTGTTTGACGTGTGAGTGAAAGCTGTTTTTGTGTATGTGGTTCATGCTCGGTAAATGTCCTGCTGAATGCCGCGTGGCGTCTTTCATACATTAATCCCTGTATTTCTGCTTCTGTCTTTATGTGCTGTAAGTGTGTGTACATATTTCTCTAAGATTAAATGTGTGCATGTGTCTTTCACGGAGAGTGTGTGTCTGTGAGTGTGGGGGAGGAAGAGGGAGGTCACAACCCATTACTCACAGCTAGCTGTGTTTACTCTCATCTAATAGGAAAAACAGCATCGATGGCTTCCACCACATTATAAATCGATAGTTTACCCAAACACGTTATAAATCATGTTGCCGTTGCTTTGTCGGAGCAATGGACTCTTCTACATTGATTTCTGCATAGATTTAATAACAGCCCCCCAACAGGCGTAGAGGATCACTTGGCTGCTATCTAAATTAAGCTCTCCAGGATGTAATCACACCTCAGTCCATTAAATGGGCTGCTTCAGCTCATAGACATTAAATGTAGGGCTCTTGGGGCTTCAGTCAGAGTCTAGGGGGCTGTACTTTAACAAACAGTGTGATAAAAACTCAGGTTTGAGAACCTAATCTGAGGCTGTAAGAGGAAAAAGTAGTTTCAGCTGTTGAAGACCACGTTTTTCTTTAGTGTGTCGAGAGAGGGCTCAGGTAGATCACCGACTAAACTGTGTCCTCCTATCCAGAATTATGAAAGATGTTTCCTCAGTTGTCTGAGAAGCATGTGAGACTAATGTAACGGCTGGTTCTCCGGTTATAGCCGGAGAAGATTTAATAAGAGCCCTTCATCAGCCATAAAGGATCACTTGGGTGATATCAGGTTTTATCACTGTCTGGTTGTTATCATGTCTCTTTTCAATAAAGGGAACTCGTCAGCTTTCAGGGAGAAGCTTTAAACTTGGACATGAACAATAATTTCGAAGGCCTTCAAATAGAAATTTTCAAGATAATATAGCCACCAAGCGAATGAGCGAAAAAAAAACTCTATAGAAGATATAAATAAGTCTTTTTAGCGGAAGACAGGCTTTCTTCAAATGAAAGCAACAATCTTAAAGCAACAAACCAGAGTGAACAACAGCAAAAAAAAAAAAAGAAGAAGAAGAAGAAAAAGAAAAACATTTCCAAGATGAAAAGCTCCTCGAGATAAAACAGTCACCATAATGTGTGATGCTGAAGTGGCTCTAGTTTGTTTTGGATGGTTTTACTATTGTAATATTTGTCACAGACAACCGTGGGGATGTTAGTCCCCGAGAAATAAAGCACGAGAAGAATAACTGTTTGCTATAAAAGTTGTGGCCAAAGTCAACGTGAGAATAAACTTTCCAAATTCACAGCTGCACTTAACGCTGCACTACTCAGACTCAAATGTGACCCAATTAACAAAGCACCAATCCAGTAATTAACTCTAACCAATAACCATGAGTAGAAAATCATCTAATACAGCTTGTCAGTGTTTTTATGTCACTGTCAGTTTATCTACCAAAACTAAAATTATACTACAGCTGCAAACTGTTATAATTATATATATATATATTATATATATATATATATACATATATATAATTAATTTAATGTACTCATTTTTGTTACTGAATGTTAATATGTGTATCCTTTGCGTTTTTCAGTGTCAAATGGACACCACTTTGTCCTACTGATGGAGACGAACTCACAGATAATTATCAATTTGCCAGTTCTCCTCAGCGTTACGAAATGTGTCCGTGCCTTGTAGCTCATTGTTTTAGTTTTACAGGCCACGGCTTTCTGTTTTGATTCACACTATCATCAGCTGCAAAGCTGCAAAAAGCTCAGCAGCAAACAGCTGACAGAAAGACACAGTGAGGGAGCAGCTGGTGAACACAGCGGAGCATTTAGCAGCCAAAGAGCCACATATTTCCCCCAGGAGCTGGTGGAGACCAAAACAGAGCTAAAAGAGAGGGTCAGGTGGCCTAAGATATGACTGCAAATGAATGATCGTGTTAATCCATATGTGTCTGCTAAAAAGTCTGACGTACATGTTTGAACTTCATGGGTATACGCCAATGTTTCTGCTGCCCCTAAATGACCCAAAGCATCAGGTTTAAAATAACCAACTGGTTTTAAGACTTGAAATGAAGATCTCCTGCACTGGTTCATGATCTCAATCAATAAATCAATCAATAACCCTATGTATTTGATGTTTGGAGATGATGTGTTTTTACTTAACCGTCAATGTGGAGCTGATCAAATTGTCTTGAAATATATGAAAAAAATTTAAATGTGTATGAAGGTGTGTGTGTGTGGGTGCGCGCACATGTGCGTGTAAACCACTTAACACAAGAGCAGTAAACGCTGAATAAATTCTCAACCATCTAATTACGAGCCGAACACAGATGTTTAGTATTGACCATCAGCTGTCAGGCATGAGGCGCCATTATGAGACGCCATTACATCTGCCACAGCGCAGCTCGAAAGCCTGTATTTTCTGTCTTGTTCATAAAGCTGGAAATATAACTCAGAGGGAAAAAAAAAAAAAAAATTGTGACACTTCAAACAGCATATGTTGGGATAATTAGCAAACCCAAACAATTTGCATTTTAGACACCTCACCAATTAATTCTTTTCCTGAGTGGTGGAGACGGAGAGATGAAGGGATAGAAGGAGTGAGGGTAAAAGTGAAATGTGGACACAAGAGTGAGAGACAGAAAGGAGTGAAAGACAGCGGGGGGCCAAACATAAAGATGGAGAGAAAGGAAGTGATATCAAGGGCTAAAGAGGGAAAAGTTTATTCCCTCCGACGCAGACTCTCATTTGGCTGGCACAGCAAGGTGTAAATAAACTAGACAATTAATTGGAGATGGATGCAAATGGGTGGAAAACTCCCTCAAGGGCAATAAACACTAACTGCCAGAGTTTTTTCCACTTGGTGGAACATAATACCAACACTGTCTAGACTGCCCATGTTGGCCAAAACATGGCCCCCCCACCATTTCATAAGAGTCTGTCTAAGTTTAGGCAAGTGACGCTATGTGGTTAATGCCAGGGAAATGCAAGGAAAACCGAAGACAAGAAGGTGTTTAAGGCGAGGGAAAGGTGACGGTTACTATTAATAAATGGTCAAATGTTACTTCAAGTGCATGTTTGTGACCTTGGTTGTCACGGTTACAATTATAATCACACGGATCGACCTACGGCGGCGTACCAGACCATCATCGCCATGGCTACAACAATTTAGGTAGACTTAGGAAAAGATTGTGATTTAGGTTAAAGTAACTACTTCCTCAAGGTTAGATGACCTTGTTGTCATGGTTACCATAATAACAAAGTTTTTCGAACCCTCATGGATAAAATAAACAACATCAGCTGCTGGTTTCACACGGGAATCAAACACTGGTCTCCTGTACTTTGTTGGCCCATCCATCCACCACAACCTCCTCCGTTGTTTCTCTATAGACTACGTCACCGCCGCGCTTTTTCCTTTCGTCATAATTAGCGCGGCCACTAGATGGCGCCTAACTACGAAACGTAACTTTGGTTCATAATAAGCCGCCGCACGGACGACCTGTGGGCTGGTTTTTTTTACAGGACAGTTCGAACTTTTTCGGTTTCACACGACAAATGAGTTTGTTCAGTGCGCCGGAACATCCATCGCTGTCGCTGAGGTGCAATTTAGGTGATTAGTTATTTATTGTGTAATGCACTTACATACAAGTGCACGTTGCAAGACAATTTAATGTAAAAACACAGGTCAAGATTTCTTTTTTTTTCTTTTTAATCATCCGACCAGAAGAATTCACAAATGAAGGGTTCAGTGAAATATGAATGTTTTCCTTATCATGGTCATTCATAAAATGTAATGAATACATGCAGGATTATGTGTGATACAAAATGTATTTGGTGATGTAAATTAGTTCCTCATTAACATATTTTTTCAGGAGACACGGTTGATGATCCACATTTGTTTCAGGCTCACTCTACTTTCTTTGACAGTCTCTACACAGTCTATACCCGGCCACGTTAGCACCGAGCAGCTCTACTGCAGCAGGTAGGTGTTAAGTGCCTTGCTTTGCTCAAGGAAACATCAATAATTGTAGATGAAGAAAAAGCGTGTTTCTCTTTCACATGCAATGAAGATCTTGTTGATTTTCTTCTGAGGACACTACAAATTGTGGATTCAATTAATTCCTTTTCAACTTGCCATTGATCTTTTTTGATTTTCCGAGGGATGCAGATTCATTTAATATACAACAAACACTGCAAACACAAATACACAAACAAATACATAAAAGATGGGTCCATGAAGAACTTTAAAGCGTTCTCCCATAGGGACGAAATGATGCATGTCATGTTTTTTGTTTTTCAAATATCAAATATTCAGGAGGATAGTTTATGTTTTTACACAAAGATCTGTGACTGTTTGTGGTCGTGGGTGGCAAAATCACAGCACGGACGGCCTTGACGTCTTTACTAATCTCATTTAATTCTGTGTTTTTCTCTTTTCTTTTCTTATTTTGTCAGCATGTGAACGCAAAGGAATCTATTTTTCCCTGAATGAACATGGTTGTGAATGAACCAAAAATCAACATGACATCTTAATTTCCCCGGTGTGTCTCCTTCGATCTCTCTCACTTGTTTCTCAGATTTTTCTTTTTTCTTTTTTTTTTTTTGAGTATCACTGACTGTTGGTTTATCTTCATCTTTCCTCCTCTTCCTCTCTTCTGATTTGTCTCAGTTGTCTCTGCCTGTCTCTCACTCGTTCCTTCCGTTGTGTATTGAACTGTAGCTGTTGAATATAAAACCACAGACCTGCTGTAAATACATAATGTCTTTAAATGGCAGAGTGAACCTCAGCGTTGAAAACATACTTAGTGCATCCATCCATTTATCTGTCCTATATGACCAAAAGTATGTGGACACCTGCATAAAGTGATTGTAAGATTGTTGACCCATGTGTAATGAAAGAACACACCTGAACACACACATGACGTTTTTTCTACAATGGTAATCAACTATTGTTCAGAAAGTTGGTCCCGACACTGTTGCAGAAGTTCCTACTGATGTGTTGCTTTGCTTTCTTCATCTGTCCATCCCAAACCAGCCTGTCTTCCTTTGTTACTTCCCTTTTTCTCACCATTCTGACAGCAGTATAGAAACGTAGGCCCATTTGCCGCAGTACAGTGCCGTCGTAATGCATCAGAGGGTGTAGTAATACAGTTTGTTCTGGCACTGACTTTGTACAGACAGAGGGTCTGTAAGTCGCCACCTGTAGGAATCGTTTGCATTAAAGGAGCTATTTGTAAGTTTTGCTATTGCTACATAGCCAAAGTTAGCATTAGCAGCTGTTTACTTACCAGACTTGAAAAAACGCGGCAAGAAGAAGAAGTAATGCTGCTCATAGAGCATATTATAACTTTTATTGTAAAAGCTCTTGGCAAGACTGGTAAGTAAACAGCTGTTAATGCTATCACTGGCTATGTAGCAATAGCAAAATTTACAAATAGCTCTTTTAACTTTCAAGGCTTCATTTCCTTTCATTGCTGCTGGAAAGGTGGAAGTTAATCAGTTTCTAATCTCTGAAAAAGCCATGTTTTCTATTAAGTTCACATGATTTTTCATTTTTTCCAAAACCGTTTTTTTTAGCTTGAGCAGTTTACCACTTACCTTTTTGCTATTCATTGCACTTGAATATACAATGGGCTCCAAATATAGGCCTATACAGCACTTATACACAAAAGTACATTATTTAACAAGCAGCAAAGAGCAAGTGGGCTGCTTTTGACTAAAGAGCCGAACATGTTCCTTCAGTGAAAAAATAGTGTTGAACGTGTTAATGGCTTCAACTGAAAATACTCTTCATGCTCTTTGATGCCGTTAGGTTGCTCAATTTGTAGAAGCATGTCTCTAAACATGATAAAAGCTCCTCTTGTACTTGTTTTAAATATTACTCTCTCATGTTCTCACACAGTTGTTGTCGTGTTTAATTATTCCTGGGAGTGGTGTCTGGAAACTAGAAAGGTACTCTGCTAAGAAAAAGGAAATATCTCTTTATCTTTCTGTGCATTTACATTGTTAATAATTTGCTAGAAACACACACACCACGTAGCCTACAGCGCCCCCCCAGGGGCAGTTCAGTGTCATGCTCAGAGGCTCTTGAATAATGTTTTGTGACTCTGTGAATGTAAAACAAACCACCTTCTGGTCCCCGGCTCACAGCTGGAGAGTTCCCAGTTAATGCCAGGCTGCACCCAGCAGCCCGTCTGATTTCCATGGCCAACTCGCTCCCTGGCGACTCAGTATGGTGATGTCTGATTTTCATGTATTTTAATTGCAGAATGTGGCATTTGAAACTTCTGACCCACTGCGTGTATTTTTTTTTTTTTTTTTTTACCATCGCCACTCTCACTTTAACCACTCCAACTCTCCGATTGAGTTCATATTTAACATTTGGCAGTATATGATTCAGTCTCTATCTTCATACAAAATGAAACAGTGCTCATGTTTAATCATGAACCGAGTTCATATTTCTGCTAATGAATATCCCACTCAGTTTCCCATCATTTGAAATAAAATATCATCTATATGTTTAAATGCTGGTGATGGCTGTATTACTCATCACCAGTGTAATTATGTGGACAGTGTGTACCACCATCTGCACCAGCAGCAATGTTGGTGTACATCTGGGATAGATTTTAACTAGAGGAAACTGAAATGACAAAACTGGTGATATTCTATAGTATTACTACCACTTAATGTGAATAACCCCCATGGACAGAGCAAAACAAAAACAACAATCTGATCTTAGTAACACATACTGTGTGTGTTCAAAGCCTGTATATCTTATCACTCTGAGCCACAGAGCTCCACTGTTTCCAAAAATGATTAAAAACACATCAGTGTTTTTAATCCCTTATTATCTTCAACACAGACACGGTGTGTTTTGTTTGCACTAAATCCCACATACATGTCGAAGTGTGTATTAATCCGCCTGTGCAGTAATAGTCTCCTACAAATGCATTTGAAAATATCTATCATCATTAGGGACTACATTCCTGAGGTTATAGGGAAGTCGGAGAGAGTTTTGAGACACTGACAAATGCATAGTTGGTTTATGTCTCATCATGGGATTTTTAACAATAACACAGACAGAATAAGCCAAACCTTATCCTTCAACTAGCATCACAATGCTGGTTTTTGTTGTTAAGATAAGACAAGATAAGATAAGACAAGATAAGATAGTCCTTAGTGGGAAAATTAGCAATATTACAGCAGCAAAGTTGACTGTACAAAAATGAACATATAATAGATAGTGATAAAGTATACACAAATATAAATAAATATAGCAAATATATCAGCAGATAAGGAATATTGCACAGTTGGTGTATGTTAATTATTGCACAATACTGCATTTATGTTGCACTTATACTGAGAAGCAGAACTAGAGAGAAAATTTAGCAAACTAGTAACTAAAGTTTGAACCTGACATTACTCTGTGGCTTTTTTTAAATGTGTTGTGCCCTGATGCAATTATGTGTCTCAACCAATTGATATAGCCTACCTGGAAAACATCAAACACAGACACTCACAAAGGACACACACACACACACAAAAAAGACACATCAGCCCCACACCAGTACAATAATAACAGTCACATTAAAAATAATGACTCAGGACAATAATGTGATATTACACCTCCGTGGACTCTAGTAAAATTACCAGTAAAATTAGGTCTTACATTGTACTCTGTGGTTCTGCTGTTACCATGGCCACACTAAGCCGAACAACCCTCGACTCAGGCGGCCACGGCTAATAAAACCTCGAGCATATACGAGCGTGTCAACCGTCCTCTCTGCCCTTGTTGCCGCGGCTCCCGTGTGCCTCGACGATGGGGGCCATCATCTTTACACAAGAAGCCGTGCAGGCGGCGGCCATAACGGTCTGCTATTTGACAGCACCTTAATTAATGGCACACGGTTTAGATAACAGCTTACAAGCAAGAGGTGACAGTGTACTCTCTTAACCTATTTTTGCTGCTTCTATTTACTTTACGTTATCCACGAGGCCACACACACACACACACACACACACACACACACACACACACTCAATCACTCACATGCACAAGTGATACACTTGTACAAATGGTGGAAATATTCATAAGCAATCAATTGAAGACCACTTAAAGAGAACATGTGCTGAACTACACTCTTGTTACTGTAATAGAAGCTTTTTCTGGCATTGTGGGTCAGGTGGCTCAGGCCCAGGTGTGCTTGAATCTTTGACTTGAAGTGCTGTGAAAATCCCGCTCCACCGAAATGATAACATGTACTTTATTTCATTTTTAATGTGCTTTTCAACCTTCAGGTTAATGAAATTACAGACAGGCCCAGAGCCAGGTGCTGTACACACATGGGGCTGCTTTTCAAGGACTTTGTCAAAGTAACTTCCTGACTAGCGGAGCGTCCTCCACAGGCACCTGCTGAGACACAAACCGACAAACAGGATATGAGGTCACAGCGTGATATATATCGCCATGCCAACCCTCAATAGGCGGGCCTCTGGACGGCACAGCCACAAATAAATCTCTCCCCAGTGGATCATCTGTTGGGGTGTGTGTGCATGAGTGTGTGTGTGTGTGTGTGTGTGTACCAACAGGTGTATGTACATATGCTTTCCCATGGGAAAGTGGTCTCAGACTTTTGGACCTCACTGCACACAAACCCATACATGTGCATCTATATTTGTGATATGTGCATGTTTTTCATTGAGCGGATGTGTAATCTGTGTATGCAAATATTTCTGTGAGTGTTGTCAGCATAAATAAAGATGCAAAGAAGATTACAAAGCCACACACACCCCACGCTGTGTGACTATATTGCACTATAGTCGTGTCTGTCCTTTGAATTCCACCGTTGTAAACAAAATAGATTACATCAAAAGCTGTTTGTTTCCGTACGGTAAAATGCAACCCTATGCATACTCACTGCATTCATCACCATAGTGTAGGTAGTCAGATAACAGCATACATAATCAATTGGGTGTTTCTTTTATTATCAAGGGAACAGAGATACAGCAAAGAAAAATATAATAGGATTTTCCCTGTTGCATGACAAAGAAGAAACAGCCAGGTGGCTGGATGGACCTGAGCCAGAGGTTCACACACTGTGAGGTGGGGGTTTGGTTGGGTACAACTTCCTGTAACCACAACGTCGAAGGTTTAAACCTGGACTTCAGTAGTAGTGGTCTGTCTGGTCAGTGTCGTTGAAGACCCCCTCCAATGAAAATCAAGTTTCCTCCTCTAACCATCTTGATACTCGCTGCTCTTTCACCTGTCAACCATGAGCATGAGCAGCTGTGGTAGGCGGGGCTCAAATCCTGATCCAGAATTTCTCAAACACAAAGTAAGTGTGGATGTGCTTCTAGCCCCAGTTTTTTTTTTTTTTTTTTTTTTAAGTCTATATGAATCCCTGGATATTTCATGTACTGCCACACGCCGAAATCATCATACAGCAGCCGTCCACAACACAAAATGAACAAAAAATCAGAACTGGGTCAGTTTTTTACTAGGCAGAGTAATGCAGCATGTAGCATTGAACTCTATAATATTTTTCAGGCTTCATATAGAAGTTTTGAACTGATATGTGCTATGAGTATGAATAAAACATGAGAAGGTTGTCTGACCTGAGAGGAAAAGAAATAAAGAAGATTTTGTTGGTGTAACTTGTTCATCATTTAAAGAATGAATTCCGTTCCTGTGAAATGCAGATTGTTTATGTTATTAATGAAATAGTTTCCTCAGCTTTTTTTTTTAATCCACTATCAGTGTGACCTAAGTCCAGAGGGGACGGCTTATCCAGGCAGCAGACGCTTCATTTTTTTCTATTGTTTATGTCCTGGCACACTCATTTAGGGCACACTGCAGAGTCTGTGGCCTTCAGATTAAGCAGCGTGAATTAATAATTGATGGACCTAAATGTGGTGGTGGTGGTGGGGGGTAGGGGGGGGGGTTATTCAGCATATTTATCTAGGTCAATCCTGACTGCACTTTTTCAAAAATGCGCTGAGATGTTCATTCTGAGGTGTGGGATGAGTTTCCTCCATCCCTCCTCACTTTAAAGCACCGGTTAACATTTTGACTATGGTACTCTGTTTTATTCCCTTTGATCCATGACAAAGTGAACAATTTAAAAAAAAAAAAAAAAAAGGAAATCCAGCTAAATGATAATAATGAACTTGATTTGTAGAGCACTTTCCGTACAAGAGATGTCGCTCAAAGTGCTTTGCAATAAGAAATGAAATAAAAAAGACTGGCAAGTGAATGATAAAATATGTAAGTGAAGATAAAAACAGAAACCAGTAAGAATAATACAATTTGAAAGAATTAATTAAAAGCCAAATTAAATGAATAGGTTTGCAGCTGTCTTTTTTTTTAAATGTTAACAGTATCTCTTCTAGCTCTTGGCAGGGTTTGTCATAGTTTTGGTGCATACACTGTAAAAACCCCAAATATCCAATAGGGTACTCAAAGAACTTAAAAATATATTTGAGATGCTTCAAGAAAACCCTTTACCTGTGATGAGGTTACTCAAATATCCAACTGACTACTCAACTAACTCATTTCATTACGTCGAATTACATTGAAGGTTCTTCAAGATACCATTCCATAGGACGAGGTTCCTGGAGTTGCGCTGCCTATTTTCCAGTGTGTAAAATTCTGTGTGTTTAAAAGTCTAGATGTAGAGGATCTAAGAGCTTGTGAAGGATTATAAAACCACAGAAAATCTGCAAAGTCGGGTTCAAACCAGTAAGAGCTTTATAAAGAAGTAAAAGGACCTCAAAATTTATTCTAAAAGACACTGGGAGCCTAAGCAGGGTAATATGCTCTCTCTTCCTTGTTATAGCAGTATAGTTCTGGATAAACTGAAGTCTTTGAATTGACTGCTTCAGAAGACCAGTAAAAAGAGCATTGCAGAAATGTAATCTATTTGAAATAAAAGTATGAATAAGTTTTTCATCACATCTTTATGGGATAGGAAGGACCGTACTTTGGCAATATTTCTTAAGTGATAAAAAGCTGTTTCGATCACCGTCTTTATGTCTGAAGTTAAATTTAACTCCGAGTCTAAAGGAATGCCCATGGTACTTCTGTTCTCGGGGGCCAGTTGCCCAAGTTTACTAGAGAGTATATCTCTTTTATCTCGAGGGCCAAGTATTTCAGTTTTGTCTTCAAGAAGTTATTGGTCATCCAATTTTTTTTACTGCTGTCAACCCAGATGAGTAAAAATAAATATAAAATATATAAATGATAAAAATGCATTTACTAAATGATAAAGAAACAAAGTTGCTAAATAAAGCACCTTCTCTGTGTAGATAGACCTGAAGGGATATGCAAGGTAAACTGAGCGCACGCACATACACGCGCTTGTTAATCAGCTCTACAAGTGACCAGTGATGCAGTTTGGGATCGTAACGCTCAGACAAATCGCCTCTGACTGTGGGATCATGTAATCAAAGAGAACAGGCAAATAAAAGTGAGGTAGAAGTTTTGATGAAAGTATAAATCAGGCCGAGCATCAGAAGAATACGGGATATGATTCAGTGTGAAGAGCCTGACATAAAGTACTTATTGAAGAGATGAGTTTCCAGCCTGCGCTACATCATGAGACATCATGCGGTCATGGTGCACAAAACCAAATTCTCATATCCAATTCATTTTCTGAATCTTTGTGGATAAACGCAGCTGAAAAAGATCTGCTGTGAAACATGTTTTCTTTTCTTCTTTTTTTTTCTCCTATGTGCGATGTTGTTGATTTATTTAAATTTATCAAGGGTGGCGCTGGAGTGTGTGGGTAAACTGTTTGCTTCACATCTTCTCTATACCCTCTGAAACTGTGCCCTCAAATTGAATTTAATGGAATAACAAAATCATCTTTGGTTATGATTTTGATGTATCAACTTTTTTTTTTTTCAAATGGAAGATTACAACTAATAAATGCACATCAGCGCACATGCACACACACACACACACACACACGCACACACACACACCTTTAATCAGCCATCCCCTTGTACTGTGCGTACTCGACAGAGAAGGGCAGTGCAGACTAGAGTGTAATTCCTTGATATCCCACCTCGGCTGTAATCTACACAGCAGATAACACCTGACAAGGCTTCAGAACAACACCTTTTGGCCTGCATTATTCATCGAGAATCAAAAGAATATGAGAGGTGTGAGATGATGAAGGAAAAAGACATCCCGTATAGTGAATCTCTCCCCCCCCCCCCGTAGCCAGCGGGATCGCAACTGGAAGATCGATGAGTTGACGCCGCGGGATGGAAGGCACGGATTTGGATAAGTGCTCTTATTATGAAGTATTTGGTAATGTGTGTTTAGAAAAGCTAAAATATCAAATGCGTCCTTTCCCTCAGTTTTCTTGCTCAGTGGGACTGAACTTTTATTGCCTGATAAAGATGCCACCTGAGGATTTATAAGGCTGACAGCTGACAGAGACATGGTCCTAATCACAGTGTGCAGAATGTGGAATCTGTTTTCTGTCTGTGGTTTTCTGACCCATTTACCTCACAGAGCAATGATGCATGAACACAGTCGTCACCGTTGACCTCACATTCAAATTGGCTGGCTTCTTCTTCTCCTTCCAGTGTATGATACAAATAAAATTAACACAATGAAAGCAAAATGTGAAACTCTCAAATTGTGCCATTTGACGTACAAACCAAATTGGGACAGCTCAAGAAGGTGACACAACAAAGACTGTACTCCTAGTTTGCCAAGACGGGGTCTGCAGGGACATGGTGCGGATGGTGACTGGCTGTAGCCGGCACCTAAAGCCTCACAGTGAAAGCACAGGGGTCGAAGTGGAAGCTGGAAGATGCCATTCAGCTAAATCAGCTCAATATGCACTGGGATGAGAGTTGTTGTCTCAGATAGAGTTCAGATTAGCACTCATTCATTGACACTGCCTCCAGGGTGTCCAGGCTGAGGCCCACAACAGAGCCATCCTTTTAAACAGTCTGTTAATTCTGATTGCATCCCCAGCCTTGATGCTGCCCCCTCCCAAGTGCATCACCAGAAATGACAAAAGAACAAGTAGAACATCGACTGCACTCCAGGAGATACTGAAAGAACTCCTCTGTTTGCACTTGCAGAGTGGGCTCAGCACCACAGTTAAAACTGCTTGTGAATGGACAGAACATCACATGAATTCCAGTTCTGCTTGTTGGTTCTTTAGAAAGTAATATTTCCATCAAGTCAATAAAATCTATAAGCAGCAGAGGCAAATACTGGAAACATTTTTATTGTATTAGCCTACAAGTTTTATGCATTGTATTGTACTGAAGCCCAACTGCAGCACCAACCTCTGGACTGGAAAATGAAGCTAACACGGGAGTGCCAAAAGCTGCAGTTCCTCAAATGGCCACTCGAGGGTGGCTCAAGAAGTGAGTCAAACCCCATTGACTCCCATGTTAAAATGTCCAACTTTACAGAAGAAATAAACATGTTTACAGCCTGGTACAAAAAACAGTTTTGGTCTCTAGAGCTAATTTGCTACTTCATGACAACTGGCAAATTTTTATATAACTCAACCGTTAAAATTTTATATTTTCAAAACTTTTAAAGTAAAGGACTGAAGTCCTGGCTGCACACACGCCCCTCCTCTTTGCCCATTTTTGTATTAGCAGGAAGTTAGGCGGAGTCAGGTACTGCCAAGATGGCGTCAGAGGAGCAGCTCACTCTGAGCTTCAAATCCACTCTTCAGAAATCTATAGGTGACGTCACGGAGGATACGTCCATCTTAATATACTATGGACTATATAGACGGATATATATGGATATAGACTATATACTAGTGTATGGTTGTAATTTGTTCATTTTAACTTGATGAATCCCCGCCCGTTCATTGGGGGGGGGGGGGGGGGGTTTATTTATATGTATGACTTCTTGTTATGCTCCATTTGTGGGTAAGTTTCAAACAGTAAAGAGAAGAATTTTACAGTCTCAAATCCTGCAGCATATATTATATAAGGGGACCAAAAACAATTAGAAATACATAAGAACAGCTGGAACTGCTTGATTATTTCTTTGTCAGACACTAACTTCCCAGAGTCTCAGCTGCTGGTTGTCTGGCAACAGCTCAGAGCCAAGAAATAGTCCGCTACATGACCTCCACATTAAAGTGTGAATTGCCATTATTATTTTTTTTTACACACAGTTTTTGTGTGGATTAAACAAACGAGATGTAACGTGCTAAGACGGTATGTAGTGTACAGCACAAAGTGTTGAAGTTTCTCTTTAAAGAAAAGACAGATGCATTATCTACTCCTGAAAGACAAATGGGGTTCTAAATACGGACTCTGCATTCCCAGAGAAGGATCAAATATTCCTTAACCAGCCTGGACTCTTCTCCTGGCTCATTAGCTCATCGACTGCTCATTGGTTTTAAAGGGGAGAGAAGAGCTGATGTAATTGGCCAATACTGGAACCCACTCCAGCTCCACATGCTGATGCTTTATTTCTCCTAACAATACATTATCTAGGTTCAGCCTTTTTTTTTTTTACAGTTTGAACTATACTAAGCATGCATTCAGTGTTTCTTATTTTGCATCTTTTCTATATTGTATTATTGTATTTAATTGCCTTCAGGGGACAAATAAAGTTCTACTTCAGTCGACCTTACTTGACTTGTGCAAAATTGCAAAACTCAGTTGGTCACACCCATATGCCCTGAATTTGCTTGTGTCCAATTTCCAGAAATTAGAGTCTCAGTGTTTCGTCTGTTATCCATGCACCACATTCCCTCTAGTGATTCTTTGAGTCAGCATTGCAGGACTTTGAGTGGAAAATATCTCATCAGCACAGTTGAAGTTCAGTTTCAATTGAGTATATAGAGAGTAGAGGGCGAGTATGTAAGTGTGCAGTATATGTGTCTATGCAGCCGCTGCAGCATTCAGGTACCCCGGCTTTCACGCTAGCTGTCTCTGAGGTTTGAATATTATGAAGCAGACACTGAAAAATAGCCCCCAGACACTTCCCAATATACATTGCACACTCGCTCCTCTTTGAAATGGGAACAACTATACAGTGTGTGACGGGAATGCATTCAGCTTATTAATTCTTCAGGCTATCTGGGGCATTGCAGGAGTGTTTTATGCGTTACATACCTTGCCGGGGTTTTCAACCTGTGGGGGTAAGATGTGCAGCAGGGTGGCCTGGTGGTTAAAGAGGATCATCCGGTAGCCAGAAGCTTTCCAGTTCAATTGCATTATGTTCGTCCCAGTGAAAGTGTCCTTGCATGAGTCACCCCCATTTCTACCTGCTCCAGGGGTATCGCTCACAGTTGCCACTGACTCTGAACCCTCTGTAAAGAACTCACAGGGATGTGGGAAGTAACAAGCCTCTAATTTTGTTGCATATGTGTTATGGGTGCAGCACTATAAAATATTGTCGCTACTGGCTTTGCTACATTTTTTATTTTTTAAATTAAAGGTTTACATGGTCATTTTATTGCTGATTAGGTTTCATAGCCCAAGGGACCAGTAAGCCAACTTTAAATAGACTGTGTAATTTGCATGGCCATCAGTTTCAATTTAAGACAGATTTTTGGAAAAGCTGAGGTTTTGGAGATATGATGAGTTGTATCTCACAGGAGCCATCGTGTTAGACTGATAGCAGCCATTTCTCAACTGAGTTAAGACTTTTCTCTTTTTATTTTTTTATGTTGGCTGTCCCCGTTCCCTCTTCATGGCTTTATTTGAAGTCTTTCAAGTTGGTTTTTGAGGCAGTAGTTATAATCAGACTAAATTGCCATTTTGTTTTCCTTTTTTTATGAATCAGTGTTCATGTTGGCTGGTCTCTGTTTGGGAAGGGGAGTTAATTTGCACTACCCAGCCAGTAGTGACTGACAACTGTCATTTTCAGTTGACATTTCAGTTGTGGTAATACTTGATTGAATTTTGTCATGTAATTCAAAGACATATTGATGTAAGACTTTCTGACAGCCAACTTACTACAGCTGTGTCCCCTATATGATGTACTATATTTACCCTGGGCGACTGGGGGGCCTGACTAAGACTTGGACCCCTGAAAAGAGTTAAAAACAACAGTTGGGGGGGATTCAAACATTTATATATCCATCTCTTCCCTCTAATTTTAAATATTGCAATATATTTCTCATATTCATGCCTGGAAGAATCTTGTAATACGATTTCAGACAACCCTAAAGTGGACCAAACCATTTCTTAACCTTGACATTATCTGAACGTGTCATCTGCCTACCTTACTCCATCTGTGGCTTTGTGTCCTCAAGTATTTAGCTTTCTTAATACACTTTGATGTCTTACTTTCAGGGTTTCTTAATTAGATTGTTTCAAGTATCTACAGATGAACGCTGATGTTAACTAGTTTTGGAAAGTTACATTTTAGCTAGTTTCTAACTTTTACCTTAAGTTACAGTTTAGCTAACTAATGATATCTAGCTTACAGCAAGCCCTTTCATTTTTAAATGTTGGCTTGGCATTTCATTTCCAATATAAAACTTTGTATATTATCTCATTTTAGCACTGGTGCTCAGTCATGAGCAGTGAGACAATGGAGGATTAGTTTTTGTCCAGTATCTCTTCAATATCTCACCAAAACTCTAAGATACTTACCCCGAATAAGATGACATACTAAGTCTATACAATGTGGAGTACATACTAAACATCAAAGTAGTATTAAATTTTAAAAAAGCAAAACAAACTATCTTAATATTACTTATTTTATGTTTCCCAAGATCTTTCTGGAGTTTCACCACCACTTTTCGTCACTTTACTGGTATGAACACGCTACATACTCAAAACCTTTGTGTATATAGAAGGGATTACTAACTGCTAACAGTCCCATGCAGGTGTCAGTTTTGACTCAAAATGATGATGATTGAAATCTCAATTTACTGCTCACTATAGAGTAAACTACTGACTGTCTGTTATACGGAGTCTAATGAATGAGTAACGAGGGAGTGATCATGTGATTGTCCCCACTGTTCTGTGTTTGGAACAGGAAGATGACATCTCAATCCCAAGTACATCACTCTGTTTGGTTTCTCCATTCTGGAAACATTTGCCAGTAAACCAAGCACAAGACCTATGTGTACAAGGTAAGATGAGGGGGACGCAGCTGCTGTGTTGTTTTCATTGGGTCAGACAGCAAAATTAATGTCCTGGCCCAACATACGCCTAAGTTCTTGGCCCAAGTCTGGCCCATTTACTTCCATATCTGGGCAGATTTCTGCTGTTATCCTCCTGTTACTGGCTGACAGCCGGAAGATTTTCTGTGTGTGGGCCAGAATTGGTCCAGATGTGGAAGTAGCATCTGACAATCATCCTGTATCTGGCCCAGATTTGGGCCATGGATCTGGGGTGTATACTGGGCCAGAAGAAGAAAAAAAAAACATGTCACCCAAGTATGGGCCAGATTTTTAATTGAAATAGTTTGACAACTTTGTTTTAAGTAGCTGAGTAAGTGAGTGATCTGCAGGCTTTGATGCATCTAGATAAAGTAGATAATGCCTTGCAAGCTGTCAAGATAAGAAGAAAAAAGTAAGGGAAAGCATCTATGGTAATGAAGCAAGAGAGAAGACGAGAGAATGATAGGTATAGGTAAAGAGGGAGTAGAGACAGCTGGCTGCAGCAAGGAAGGAATGAGAGGTGTTTGCTCCGGCCAACCCTCTGGCAACACCTCACTACGTGACAACGTGTTTGTGTGCTTGTGAAGTGTTTGTGTCTCTAGGTCCATGTCTCTTCTTATTTTACTGTCCTTCTGTGAGCCGTTTGAGTTTTATGTAAACCAGAAGAGGGGCAGTTTGGCAAAGTGGGGTCATGTGTGTGAGTCCATGCTTCTCTCTGAGCATCCTTCCCATCAGGGTTGCAGCCTGGGTTTAGGGTTAAAGTAACAATCCATCACATTTGTATGTAAATGAATCTGCTGTGTTATTTTTGATCTCTGACATAAAAGCTGTTGATCTCGCGCCCTTCACAGCAGCAGGGTATTTTCTAAACTCTGCCTGTAATTTTGGCAATTCTTTATTTCTCCACTATATTTTAATCCTGTTTTAATTGGTTTCATATTGATTTATTGCAGCTGGAATACTTAATGACCCTTTGTATGTAAATTTAAGAGAACAATTCAAAGTCAGTTAATTAGTCAACAACAAAAAAATAAAGGCATAAGAGTTTACACTGTGGGAATATTGTTAAAAATCTGAATAGAATCTAATCATGTAAAATGTAAATACTGTATGTTAAATGTCGCAGCATGACTCAGAAGATCACATGTTAATTAGATTCACAGGCATCATTAAAAGGCCATGCTTTGACCAGCCAGCTAGTCATTCAAATATTTCAGCATCAAAATTCACTTACATGATGATCTTCAAACCCAATCTTATTTGCAAGTCAATTTTAAAATTCTCTACAAAAGCAGCATTATTAAAGCAGACAAATCTTATTCCTCCAATCAAAAACCTGCTAGAGTGATGACACTCATGCTCACTTTGACCCTCCCGCCACCAGGAAGCAATGCATATTTTCAGAATAATATGCTTATTGACACAAAGAGTAAAAGTTAATAAGTGAAATGAAATGTATTTGTTAACACATGCAAACGTCCCACATCTGTGTTGCAACTGTCTGAATTCCATTCAAATAAATATTGTGAATGATATGTCATATGTAAACATCTCTAAATCGGTATGGGTAATTAGCGGACAGAGGTTAGTGGTTTGGTTGGTCAAAATAGTATCTTTCATCATTTGCATCTTTCAGTCAAATATTACCCAGTGAATTTCCTGGTGTAAATCAGTCACAACTGAATGTGGATGTGTGTGTGTGTGTGTGTGTGTGAGGGGATTACTCAGGTGGTTCTGCACGAGACTAAAATACTGTATATTGTAACTGCACAGGGGCCAGTGAGAGATCCAGCTCTATTATGCTTGGCTTATTTATGAAGAACATGTTTTAACTGAGTGCACTCCGCACATTAACTCTGTGCTCTAATAAGCTGGAGGGGTTCATGGTGTAGGTGAAAACAGTCTGGTTCCAGAAAAAAAAAAAAAAAAAAAACCCGAAGCAGGAAATTCATTTCTTGTGACATTAACTTCATCTCTAATTTGGTCTCGCTCGAGTGTGTGCACGCTCACACGTTTGCACAGGAGCAAGAGCCACAGAGCAGCACAGACTGAGCTGTTTGTCCTCAGCTCTGTCTGAGTAGCAGCTGTGTGAGAAAGAGGCTGTGGTGTGGAGAACATCACAGACACTGGGATCTATCTTTATTGTTGTTGCACTTGAACTTGCTCAATTTTTACGTAATATTTTAATGGATTTAGTGGTTTAAAAGGGAACAGTTGATGAATTAATTTAATGGATTGAAATATATTAAGGCATTCTTTTTACAGGAAAACTGTGTTAACATTTGCCAAATAGCATTTAGCACTGCCATTTGTATGTATATGTATAGGTGCCAGGTGTCAGCCATCACCCCCAATGAGCCACTCCCCAGATTCCAACAACCAGGAAATTGGTCTGGAGGCCTAGAGGCCGTCACACATGTCAAAAACATACATTCTCCATACAGCACTCTGTTTATGTTGAATCAGAACCCTCTCTGAGCATCATATTGTCTCTGCAGACAGTGGATTTTTAAACAGAATATGAACGATAACAGACAACCCAAAGAATTATCTAAGTAGTTTAAGTAGGATAAACTGACCGAATGGGCTGCGGATAAGGAACTTGCATGTTATGTATTGTAAATATGGGTTTGAAGATCAGTTTCTTTAAGGTGGAGAAGATTAATATTATATTCCTAAGTGATTCACAAAGTTAAACACGACTGAGCAAATGAGATCTGGAGTAAACCAAAGCTGCATACTTATTTTACTGAAAATGACGTTCGTTATAATCCTAGATTACGGCTGGTAAACTCTCTCTTCATATTGACATGGGTCGGTACGCTTGATTCGCAAGACGGCAGTCAAATTTGTCCAGTGACATATTACATTCAGCAAGTGATCTGGGAGAAATATGAACCAAGTATTGTTTTGTTTTTAAAGTTTATATTTATTTTTTTGACATAAAAGAGCAAGCTGATATGAATGATTCATATAAGACCTTCACCTTGTTGCTTATTAACATTATTTAATTTTCATTTTCATTTTCATTTTTTTGGTGTGATTACCTGGACTGATTCGTGACCTATTCAATATGGTGTTTGTTTGTTGGTTTGTTTGCTTATTAAGATCCCCATTATCTTTTGGATTGCAGCAGCTATTCTTCCTGAGGTCTATACAGTTTTGACATTGACAATAGAACCATATACATTCACACTACTCATCAGAATAACACAGAACACATAATAATGCACATAACAATAACAAATGACTTCATTTCGATAACACATAGAAAATGAACTAACTTCGACTGAATTTATCATTATCGAACAAATAAATATCATCCTATAACACTGAATGCCCATGGAAATATAACACAAAAGTATACTTATTAATTTTTTCTTAGGTGATACACTTTTAGTGTTTTATTTTGTTGTATAATATGATTTGGGAGTGAATTCCCAATTCCTGCATTGATATGGTTTTAGATTTTGGCAAAGTAAGACAACCTCCAGTAGCATGTCTTGTTGAATAATTGTGTATACTTGTACTAAAGGACAGCTTTCTATTTTTTACTTCAAACAAAGAGAGACATTTGTGCATTCTGCTAACATTTGTTCTTAACCCACAAGAAAGAACGACACGTGTAATGGTCTGTGACGAAAGGACAGTTTCTGTTGACTCTTTATCTCTAACAAAACACAGGAATATGACGCAGTAGAGTGGAGTTCGATTCCCATTTTGTTTTCTATTGTCTATGACCGTTCGACAAAAGTTATCCACGTTGTTGTCATTGTAACCATGACAACAACGGTTTTCTAATGTTCAGGAAGTACTTATTTTAACCCAAATCACGATGCTCTCCTAAACCCAACCAATTAGTATTAGTACCTAAACCTATTATTGTAACCATGGCGACGAAGGTAGGTATGCAGGCCACTGTAGGGACGCTATTTCAGGAGATGCTCCTGTGAGTCGTATCAGAGGGTTGAAAAAAACGACCTATGTGATTGTTCAGTGTTGGAGCTCTGGTCGGTTTTGAACAGTATCACGATTAAAAAGTGTTTTCACAGAACCTTCCAGCCTTTATGTTAGTCTGCATTTAGGTTTTAGTTAACTTGAAACCTGACAACAGGTGCTGCTTTATTCTGGACTAGTTACAGTTTTCTTATATCGCCAAATGAAGAATTAGACCAAACAGCTGAGAAATAATAAGGTGAGACAAAACCAAAGCTTGAAATACTTGTTTTATAGTTTGATGTCTTGTGAATCCAATGAGTGCTGGGTCATGAGATGGAAAGACTGCTGAATGAAATTAAATTAGTTTTGACATAACACTGCGCTACACATGTGTTTTATTTACTACATCCAGACGCAGTCACACAAAACCAGACAGTGAGAGGACTGTCACAGAGTATTTCTCACTACGTGGCACATCTGCAGAGCTGCTGCTAATTGAAACGTAATGTCTTCAGCAGCTTTGAGTGTCTCCAATTGTCTGTTTTCACTTTGGAAAAATGACACAATGCACTTTGGCTGCACATTTGCTATGCTGCTAACAGGTAAACATCCTGTTAATGAGCACTCTTCCCTCCGACGGCTTAATGAACGGCGTGGAACAAAAAAACAGACACATTCGTTAACAGCACGATAGCATATGTGTGATATGTTTTTGCTTACAACAACCTGTTTATTTTTAATTGCTGTAACAGGCTGTGTTGCGCATGAAATGAGTTGCAAACACGTGGCATTGTACGTCGCTAAGCCCTGCTACCCTTCCCGTCGGCGTCTCACAAATTAAAGCCGTATCTGCCGCTTCCTCCTTCAGACACCGTCGCTGTCAGACTTGTAATTCATTCAGTCTTAATCTTGTATTATTATGCTAATAATAAGCAATCAAAAAAAAACATTTTAACGCTAAATTGAAAATGGAGAGTATTTCAATAGCAAACAATTCAACGGTGACAGCATATTTGGCAGCGCTGAGCAAGGAGGAACATTTGGCATGGCTGTTTCATGTTGTGAATACCACTGAGCCACGAGCTTTAAGCAATTCTCAGAGTTAACAACGTTCGGAAACGTTGATCCATGTGGCTGATCCTCGATCAGCTTCACCTAGGAGGCCAAGAAGACGTTCAGAACAGAAGAAGTTCATCCTTCCTGTGAAATGATCAGCTGTTTTCTATAGCCAGCTTTTATTTCATTTATTTACCTGACAACCTGTTCAAGAGTACAATAAGAGGACGTAACCACACTCACTGCTATGACAGTATTGCTGTTTAAACCACTAACCACTAGGTCATCCTCTTACCATGCATTTAACATATATGTGTAAGAATCATGTGTTTTTTTTACCTACTTTACTCTCTACTTTATTAATTATTTATTCTGGTACTTGCATGGTCAGGATAGAGAAAATAAACAGCCGCAGGGTCGTTGCCAATGCAGGCTGGCAAAAATACAAATATTGAAAGCCATACCAGTGATGTTGCATGTTGGATACTATGTTTTGCACAGACTACTTGACATGTACTTTACAAATAAAAAATTTTGCAAATTATGTAATTGTATTTTCAAGCAGCCCCTGGTTTCCATTTCTATCTATATGCACATGAAAATGTACTTTCATTCATTTTTTCCTTCCTTTTTACGCTGTGTGCAAAGTAAGAGAGGTTCGCTGTACAGTGAGAGTGAAATAGTTTGTGTGTTTTTCCCATAAACCCCCTTTCCAATGTATGTTTTGGTTCTGGATTGAAAGTAAAATAGTTTTGCAAACCTGGTTTCCTGCCTCATTAAAGAAGAAACAGTTATCCTTAGCCTGCATATGGGAAAATAATTATGTAGTTTAATAGATTAGGACTGTCTATTAATATGAACCAGCTGTCATACCTGTTACATATCACATAGTGCATGTGCCGTTTGTTATTGACTGGAAGACAGCTGTGTACCTTCTGCAGCACAGCAGAGTGCGATTTCAGTTAACGTGATTCAACCTCAAAATCCTCAATCACCAGAAACGATCTGTCTGTCCATTTGGAAAAATTAGCCCCTGCTAATACAGCTCTGCAAACAGAGCCAGAGCCGGTAAGGTCACTGATATTATTAGCAACTCGCTGACATTTCGTTGCCATGACAGGAAACAGCAACAGCTGAATCAACCAGAGAACAAGTTAGCCAAATAGCCAACAATGAAACACCACCGAGGTCCAATTATGGGTACAAATAAAGGGAATGTCAATTAAATGTAAGAATTGACTTTTGATAAAGGAACATGTTTCTGAACAAAGCTGTCAAGTTTTTCCTGCATGAAGGGGGGGGGGGGGGGGTGTCATACAAGGTGGACTGTGATTGTGAACATTAAACAGGAGATTGAACTTCATGACAAGGTGGGACTTTTTTTATGAGCTAAGTTCTTTTTAATCAATTTGTCCTCATTTTGCACATCTGAGCAGCTTTGGGTTTATTATGTAAATATATTTATTACATTTGACTTTCCTGTGTTTTTGGGTTTTTTTTACACTGCATGATTTTGTTAGTGTGATTGTTGTTTTTATTGAATGATTTGGACTTGCTGCGGTGTTGGTTTGGTCTGAGGACAGCTGTGCCAATTAACCACCACACCGCCAAGAGAAACCGGGCAACCAGGCAGGAAGTAAGGCCCGAGAGGTGCAGCGGAGAGGAAGGGCGGCGGTCCACGTGGTGAAGGGGACACGCTGAGTAGGACGCCAAACGCGCCGGCGGCCATATTGATCATGTCCGATTCCAGCAGTATCTTCTCTGAACATTTAACACCAAGCATTGGACTCTGGCATTGCCATTTTTAAATGACACTTAGTGTTTGTTTCACTCTTCCATAGCCTGCCATTTTATTTTTAATAAATATTTTAAACTAATCCACTAATCAATATTTCTGTAATAACAATGGATAAACTGATCAGATGCAGTAAGTAAATCCTTTCACTGAACTCGGCAGCTAACAGCAGCTGGTGAACACAGTGGAGCATTTGGCAGCTAAAGAGACATATATTTCCATCAGGAGCTGGTGGAGACCAAAAACGGAGCTAAAAGGGAGGGAACACTGGAGTTAGATTTGACACCGAGCTGGTAAATAAACATCTCCCAAAACCTTCACGATAAGTCTTTCCACAAGTCCTCCAACCTTAACAACCATAAGGGTAGCATCTCATGAAATGGCGCCCCCCTACAGCGTCAGGCGTACCAGACCTTCGTCATCATGGTTACAATGAGAAACACACTTGAGCTTATGGAGAGGCATGGTTTGGTTTAGGAAAAGACAATGGTTTGGGTTAGAGAACCCTCGTCGTCATGGTTACAGTAGTAACTAGTTGACTTCCTGTCATTATTACTACGGCCACTAGAGGTCGCCTAACAATAAAACATAACTGGGTCGTAATAAGCTCGTGGAACAGACCACCTATGGGCTCTTTTGTTTTGTTTTTTTGTCATTTTACAGGACACTCTCAAATCTTCATAACGAGACAGGGTTTATGGGTGCAGTTCTTTTTATTTTGGTGCCGTTAAGTGGCCAAATCCGGGACGTATACATTTGTGTTCATATGATGAATGTGCTATGAGCATCACGAAACAGAAGCCACAAACCTTCCAACCAACAACATTGAATTATTGAAGACATTTTAAAGACTTCACACCCCTGGGTCAGGTGTTTTTGTGTCTATGTGATAGGCTTGTTGACTCCTGTGGGTGTGTTGTCTTTTTGAATGTCAAACTGAAAACACTGTGACACAGAGCAGCAGCTCCTTCCTGCCTTGTTAAACTTCCCTCTTTGTCGATCCCTCTGTTTCTCTCTCACAGACGTATAAAAACTTTTATTCACCACTCTGCCCTTGTTTTATCTGTCTCACATTCTGACAATCCTAAAAGACAAATTAGTCTCAGTACACATCCCTGTCTCACCCTCCATGTCTCCCCGCCTCTTTCTTTTTTCACAGCTCATCAAACCCAATCACTCTGGTGGCTTCCAGTTTTGTTAAAGAATTACAGAGTTGTGGGACTGTAAAAACCTTTCCCCCAGATGTTCAGTTCACATGACTAGAGAAAGACAGTAGTGCTAGCGGGGGTGATTGGGAGGGCAGTGCAAACTGGTACCAACTAATTAAAGAAACTCCCAGGATCCACTATTTTTGTGTGTATGTGTGTGTGTGTGTGTCTGTGTGTTTTTTCAGGGCTGGCTGAGGCAAAAGCCATGTGACCCGTAAAAAGAATGAGGCAAGTGACCCGCAAAAGACCACAGGAAATAGAGTCTGTGAGGATGGAGACAGAATGAGGGCGGGAGACAGACGAAGATGGCAGGAACAGAAGTAGAGGAAGATAGAGAAAGGTGAGTGGGAGCGAGAAAATGAACGGGAAATTGAAGGAGGGGGAATGAATAAGAAAGGCAGGGAATTAGTGGGACACAATAGTAATAATGTCAGGTCACGCCCTCGTGGGTGGAGATTGGTAGAGAGGGATGACAAAATGCACTGAAACAAGTAATGAGTTTGGTCTGGGCTTTATTACACCAGTGGCATGAGGTCTTGTGGCGGCGTGGTCTGTGCCAAACCATGTTTAATGCAACACTTGGACACAAGCTGAAAACCACTGGTCATTATTGTAGAGGGGAAAAAAAACAGGAAAATAAGGGAATAAAAAAGTTAGGTCTGTCATTGTAAAATAAAGTTATTAGAAACATAAGAACCCTCAAAAATATATATTATAAACCTGGGTAAATCATTTATAGAGAGAGGGAATTAAAAGATGATTTTTATCTACTTACAGAAGTAATTTAATCAAATAATTTTAATCATCACAAAATAATGTCACTAATCTCTGCTGAGGTGAACACATCAGGACATTTTACTAGTATTTCAATCAGGAGTCAACAAATAAACTTTTACTGCCATGTGCAAAAACGAGAGAGGAAAAGTGAGAGATGTGAGAGTCTCTGGCGATTAGATCCCATTGTGATGTCATCGTATTTGAAAAGGGGGTGAAGCTGTGCGAAATATACCCCTTGTGAACGAATGAGGCATAAAGATGGTCTTCCTGATTGAACTTATGCTTAGCTTAAATTCCTCACATATTGTCTTGTTCTTGTGGGTTGAATGTTTGCAACAGAAAACGTTTCTTTTTTCGTCCTCCATCATATTTCCAGACATGAGCAACACATGTCAAAACAGTCCAGCATCGGTTCTCATTTAGTCCACATGTTATGCAAATCAGATTAACTGCGGCTGGGATAATTTGCATTTAGATTTAAGTAAATATGCATACCACGTTGAAAAGTTGCAGTGAGCCTAAATGTTCCACCCCTGATGGTAATAGTCACATTTTCTGGAGGAAAAGTCAGGGGGATCACAAGAGTCGGCAGGATCAGAATCAGAATCAGGTTTATTCACATACAAGGAATTTGCTTTGGTGTTTTGGTGCAAAACAATAATCATAGTAATTAGAAAACAATATAAAGATAAAGCAAGTACTGCAAGTCTGGTATCTTATACATGAATATATATGAGTAATGTGCAGGAGGCTGGGGGGGGGGATGTGTGTCATGCCTCTATGTGGCTTCACTGAGCTAACCCATAAGACTGGAGCATGTTCATTGCACTAAAAGCACTTTAAAGGTCTGTACAAAGGCTTGTATTTGAGGCTGTATGATAATAAAATGCCACTTGTCCGGTCTGATTCGACATTACTGCTCCCCTGGCCTAACACTTAGCCTCCAGCCATGCATCAGCATTCATAATGAGGCACACTAAGGCAGCCGTTTGCTCGTCACAGCTAAGTTCCCGGGAATGTGCTTGGTCAGTTTTATTTTATTGCCCTTATGCTTTGTCCATCTGATAAATGCACACGGACAAGCAGGAATACATGCATAAACTTGCAGAGGCAGTTACACACACATACACATCCTGTTTTTTTTTTTATTACACTTGTGAGAGCTCTATACAAACTTAATTTCATTTCCCTAACTTTAGCTTTAAAGCAGAACCAATAAATCCTTTCCCCATAAAAAACAAAAAAATTATGTTCATCCTATAAGCCCCAGACAAAGAGGGATGATTTTCTTGGATCACGATTATTGTTGGAACATTTGGGCTCTGAAATAAAAGGAAATAATGCCTTTTCTCTTCCCCTCCCCTCGTCCCCATCTTTCTTTCCCTCGCTCCCTCCCTCTCGACACATAAACAGATAAAACTGCAAATTCACACGACTCTGTAAATGAAGAAATAGCCTCCTGTTTCTGCTTAAATATTAACAATGCTGTAGATCAAATATCCTAAATCACAGTGGCGATAACAATAGCAATACCCCCGGCCAAACAAGAAAAAACACACATTTTTTAATTAACCTCCAAAACACATTAGAGGTTAGGTTCTACATTCTGAAAGCAGAATATGACCAGTAAATATCAGGGGTGGTTGCCAAATGTTGGTGATTGAAATGAACAATTACCAGTTCACCTGCTGGGAACATTTCTGCACTGAAACCACAGGGGCAGGGCAGAGAAAGGTACTGCTGCTTAAAGGCTCTGCCGCTGCTGCTGCAGCTGCTGCTGCTGTGGCTTCTCTAGCTAATGTTTCAAATAGAGGTCTTTACTATCCCGCTGGGTTCTGAGGAACCGACTCAGGACCGGAGTTAGATCACGGGCCAGGTTCACAAATTTATTTTAGACTGGTCGTTAGCATCAGGCCAGTTTTAATTTGGCTCTTAGATTCTTTTAATACAAGTTTCACAAAAGTAAACACTGACTTATTTTGCGCATAAATAGTTAGCCACCCTACACCCAAGCTAACTCTGAACTTCGAGCCTTGTTTCCACGGAAACAATCAGTTTTAATTAGTGGTTTGTTTACAGTGCTGTTGAGCGAGTAATGAGAAAGGAAAGAATTTTTAAAGACCGAAATTACCTGTTGGAATATCATTTCTGTGGTAATGAGAGATTTAGTGCATTACACGTTAGTCCACTAGAGCAGTGGTTCTGTTTCAAGGTCCAAGGACCCTTAAACTGACACAAGTTAGACCACAGACCCCCATTTGATAAGATTTTTACTTTTAGATGTTTTATTACAGAACGTGTTTGAAACCCATGAACAAAATAGTCATACATTTTGTTATTGTTTTACTAATTATAGTGAAAATAAATGATTCCCCTTTTTTGTTGGGGACCCCCCAGGAACCCCCCCCCCCCAAGGACCCCACTTTGAGAACAACTGCACTAAAGGGCTCTGTTGTAACATGGAGACTGTAGCCAAGTTAGCTACATGGAAGAAGAATTGTGTTATTGTTCTGAGTGTAGGTAGGTAGGTTGTCAGGTCGGTCAGTTGGCAGGTAGTTTGGTAGTTCACTAGTTAGGTAGTTCAGTAGGTAGGTTGGTAGGTAGGTAGGTAGTTCACTAGATAGGTAGTTCAGTAGGTAGGTTGGTAGGTAGGTAGTTCACTAGTTCGGTAGTTCAGTAGCTAAGTTGGTAGGTATTCAGTAGGTAGGTAGGTAGGTATTCAGTAGGTAGATAGATAGTTCACTAGTTAGGTAGTTCGGTAGGTACGTTGATAAGTCGGCCAGTAGGTAGGTAGTTTGGTAGTTCACTAGTTAGGTAGTTCAGTAGCTAGGTTGGTAGGTATTCAGTAGGTAGGTAGGTAGGTAGGTAGTTCAGTAGGTAGGTTGGTAGTTCACTAGTAAGGTAGTTCAGTAGGTAGGTAGGTAGGTTAGATCAGCACTGAGGCGGAAATTACACAGATGATGATATTTGATGAATCAGGGACTTCTCAGATCAAATAAATTACTATAAAATAAAAATTATTCACTGGGTTGTTATGTGACGCGGGCAAATAATCATAGAAAAGAAAACTTTTTTAGCATTTATACATTGGGTTTTATGGGAATTACACTTACTTCTTCGTAACTGCAATCAAACGTCTTCAGCTATCACACCCAATCAGTGCACTTCCTATCCAACACCTCTCCATCTCTGCCACACACACACACACACATACACACACATTCTTATGCCATACACCAAGCTGACAATAACATAAGCTTCCAAGGCTATTTGTCAAACTGAATTTTGCTCATTTGTCATTTATGCATCTTTGCCAATTTATCACTCCTGCTGTACTTTACACTTCAGCTGTTCTAGCCACTCCAAGTGTGTAACACTGCAACAATTCTTCATCTGTGAATACTTGCAGCACTTTATGTGTAGATTGCAGCTATATGTCATATGCACACACTAACACACAGAGTCTGTTCAGCATTACTACATTTTTCTGCTGAGAGACTCACACAATAAGTAGTGTGACATGTATAACTGAATTTTAAAAAAAAGGTGTGCATTCACACATTTGAGTTTACTCTACAAGTGTTGAAATACTGCAAGATCTGGTTGTAAAGATGGGCTTCAACCTTGTAGCTGAGGTGTGTGAACAGGGGGAGGTTGTTATAGTTGCTTAGAAAAGAGCTGTTATTCAGAATTCAAGTGTGTGTGTATGAGTCTGCCTGTGGATTTGTGTGCCCACTGAGTGGGTTTCTGGATGCATCTGTGTGTGAAGGTAGGGGTGTGTGTATATGTCTCTCTGTGCATAACAGTGGAACAGAAGAGCTGCCATCTGGTAAAGCCCTCCACCTGCTCACACTTTGGTGGTCCTCCATTGTGCATGTGTGTGTGTCTGGGGCTGTGTGTGTGTGTATGTGTGAGCTAGGTTGCATCTTGGTGGTCCCCTAAATCCTTGAATCTGCTTTGGTCTGATTGAGCAGAGGCATGTGAGTGTGTGTGTGTGTGTGTGTGTGTGTGTGTGTGTGTGTGTGTGTGTGTGTGTGTGTGTGTGTCAAACAGCAGAAAACTGTACACTGTGGCTTGTTCTGTAACCTGGAGACAGTTCCACTGCTGCCTGCACCTACACTACCCAGCATTCACTGTTGTGAAACTGATTGCTAAAGCCACCCACTTCATATTTTATCAAGGGGAAGGTTAGTGTTGCCACATGGTTTCCGCACCGAGCTTTGTGCTTCCACCTGCAAACATCCACAGCGGCATTATTGTGACTAATGTTCAGACATGTGTGTGTGCTTGTTCGAAACATTTCAGTCTGTGCACGACCTCGGGCATGAGTCCATTCTGATGATTGACTTCTTGTTTGTGTTTGTGCCCAGGAAAATGTTTATATTACTTTATCTGCTTCTCCAAGAGGTCCAGAATAAAGTCTTTTTTTTATAAGAATGGCACCAAACCTCCCTTCACCTTGCTTCAGTGCCAACTGCTTTGTCAGAGTGCAGTGGCAACTTCTGCAAGGGCAGGAGCACAGTGGTATACATCAATGATCAGAGCGAACGTTGTGCACTAACAAGTGCAGTGACCATGACAAACACTTCACCAGTCGGAGGTGGATGATTGATTATATACAATTTGTATAATTAAGAAGATTTTTCTAATCCTTCTTGTAGCCAAACTAGTTTCACAGAGAGGAGCACAGTCACTGTCTGACCTGTTTATCACTGGAAGGGTTAAGGTCCTTGCTCAAGGGCACTGCAGCACTGATAACTGAGGAGGGGCAAGTGCTCACTTACCCCTCTCAGATTTATCCATGGCAGAGAGGAGATTAACCTTCAACCTCCCAAACCTGTTGCATACACTACATTCTGAAGTAGAGCAAATACACCACTTTAAAATTGGCCTATTACTGTATCTTTCATAACTCTCCTACATAATTTACGAAGAAGCTTTTTCCATGTTTAAGTGCAGTAAGCAGTGAAATGAAAAACCTGAGTGGTTCAATGGGCCCAAAGTAGTGTCACTGTGAGGTGCACATTAATCTCATGTTCCTGTCATGCTTAACAATACAAGTTAATGTAAAGTGTTTGTAAACACTAGACTTAAGCTGATATTTGATAATATCGAATATTGTGATATATCCCGCCATATGCAATATTTTTCATAATATCAATTAAAATCTATTAATTAATTTATTTTTTGCAGTTGTTTGCAGTTCAACCCTCATTTCACTGCTTTGCTTACTATAAATTGCACCTTGGCATGTGACAAATAAAACTTTGACCTGCTGTTTAGTGGCAGCATCACTTGAACTTCACCTGAAGCATGAAACACCTTAATAATGTTTAAATCTAAATTTATGGGCTTGACTGTATCGAGATATTACATTTTATGATGTTGCCCAACACTTCTAAACACACTGACTTTCACTTCCAAGGTCACCCATTCTCAAAAGGCTGTAAAAAGAGCACAAACTGAAATGTAGATGAGCTGTGTAAAAATGTAAAATAAATAAGTGCCAAAGGGACAAAGCTTTGGCACATAGTATTTATCAGGAGAAAATGTAACCTAATGGTCCCGTTAAAGCAATTAAAACACCTATTTTATTTTTCCACAAACGTACTCACAAGTTAGAAATAAAATGTGAGTCACTGGAGATGAAGCTGCATGTTTTTGTGTTGCTCGTTCCCCACCTCGTTTTCAACACTTTCACTCCCACCATATTAGTTCAGTGTCAGTCCACAGCCTGCCTCCAGCGATGTCTCCATTTTGCATTGAGAAAACAAATTTGTTTTAGTGCACTAAGTACAGTATTGTGTTAAATGCAAAACAGACAACCAAGGTCCAGTTCAAAAAATTCTAAAGGCTCCTCCATCGCTGGTTGTGAATGTTTTTAAATGCTCAGTGAAAGCAGCCACAGACTGCCAGGCAAGCCTATAATGACTTGTTTGCTTCTTTCATTAACTATCACTTTAGACTGTCTAGAGAGATTGCTCTGACACAAAGTGCAGGTCAGATTAATGTGCAACTGAAGCAAACAGCCCTAGTAAAAGGTCCTTCTGATATCATTATTTTGTGGAGCTTATGTGATAAGATTCTTTTTGTGCTATCCGCCATAATCTTCACTCTACTGCAATAAAAAGGATTTTATTTTATGGCTGAGTTGTGTTTATGTGGTTGTGGTATACTTCCTGTGGCGTAAGTGTTATGGTGCTGTAAATGATGCACATCTTAGTCCGGCAGTCGGAAAAACAAAAGCAAAGATAAAGCGAAGAGAGGCAGACGGCATCATAAAGAGAAAAAGGAAAACAAATACAGAGGGGAGGGGGGGGGGCTACAGAGAGATTAGACATGAGGGAGAACAAGAGAGAGATGGATGGATAGAGAACGAGGGAACGGAGAGGCGGGGTGATCGTGAGAGCAAGATACACAGGAAGAGAGGGGATGTTCAGTAGCATCTGACCAAATGATTCATGACAAGTTAGCTCAGCGCACAGACCTCTGGGGTCACCCAGGAAGATAATGGGGAGCAGAGGAGGAGGGAGAGGTGGATGACGAAATGAGACAGAGCAGTACAAAAAGAAAGAGGAAGGAAGAAGTGTGATTGGGAGAAAAAGATGGGAAGGTTATCAGACAGACGGAGAAACTGCAAAGTAGTAGTCAGTCAGTCGGTAACGTGTATGGGCCAGCGGATACAGTTTCAAGGTCAGGAGAGGGGCAGCAGCAGAACAGGGGGTGACAGCAGGTCGCTGCAACTTGGCATAATTTGTGTGTATAAGTTAATGGAAAAATGCCACATTCAGGATCATTTTAACTGGCGTCATGTCTTCAGGGATTGCAGTGTTGGATGTTCTGCAAAGTTTGGTTCCAGATTGAATTTTAATAATTTTGGTGATCCTCTTTTCCTCAACGGCCGCCATCAGGTCAACATTTTCATTTTAAAGTGTCCAAATACCTGCAAAAGCTAATGACATTCCCATGAGCCTCAGCTGGACTTGTGTGTCTGCTAATGCTAATAAGCAAATATCAGCATGCTAACACGCTAAACCAGGATGGGGGAACATGGTAAACATTATACCTGCTAAACATCAGCCTGTTAGCATTTTCATGGAGGGCACGTTAGCCTTCCTGATGTTTGCTTTTACCTGAAAGCACCACTAGCCTATAGGTTCTGCCTTGCACAGCTGCTAGCATGACTGCAGACCATTTGTCACAAAATTAAAATCTGTTATAAACTGCAGCAAATACTTGGATTTTAGAGGAGGAAATGATTATAATAGTGCAGATCGTTTTCCAGATTAGTTTTAGATTAGTTTTTCAGTTTTTTATCCCAGTATTTAAACATGATCAGGCAAAAATATGACAAAGCCTACATATGTGAAATAGATTATCTATACTGTGATGTCCTTGAACATCCGCTTTAAGTGTACTTGCATTTGAAGACAGGCATTATGCTTTGAGACCCAATTCCTTTGTCAGTTGAGGTCTAGTAACCAAAAGCTTTATTATTAAATACATGGATCATTTAACACATCCTTAGCTGACACCTTGAAAGTATTATACTGTATACTTTTAATGTATGTATGTCTTTTTAACCCCAAACTGTCTGTAAGCTGAGTTTTGGTGCTTTTTACTGGGAGAATCTCAAGGAGAGATGGCAAGAAGGAAATGAATGGTATGAAGAAGCAGTGACACATAGAAATGACCTAAGAAGAAAAGCGAGACCGAGAGAGAGAGAGACATATACTGAAACAGAGAGTGAGAGAAGTGCCAAGACTCATCAGAGAGCCCATTATCTCTGAGGAAGGAAATTGGAGTTGTGTGAAAGAGAAGACACAACAGAACAGGAGGAGAAAATATCAGATTCTGCCGCTGAATGCCGCCTCCCCCTGTGCCGGTGGTTAACAATAACAGGTCAAGGAGAGGGTCAGCACAAACATGCCATTAGGAGGAGATGGGCAGGCTGTTTTAACAGCTAATCATCCCTCATCCCAGTTGTACTGAGAACCTGACTGAGTGCGGTAGCATCACTAGTGCTGTGCAGTTGTCAAGACAGTGAAAAGGTAAAACATGGACTCATTCTCCCCTGAGAAATCTAGCATTTAGTAGGAACTGACACCGACATCGGCACAATGATTTACAGCACAAATCTGACAATTTTATTACAGTTTTATTTTATCCACTGAAATAGAAAAAAAAAGGCATATAGCTAGAGATGACAATGTCTATCTGTTGGTCAGTCACCACTTTGGTCAAGACAGGAATAGCTCAAGAGATATTGGATGGGTGCCATGAAATTTTTTAAAGACATTACACCTCAGGATAAATTGTAACCACTTTGTGAATCCTATTATCTTTTCATATGAAAAGATCACAGAAATTCTTATTGGTAGTCTATATAAATATGCAGGTCCTGCAGCATTTTGCTGTTGAATTTTTCTTTTAAGTTATTTTTTAGTGCTGTGAGCACTGCAAACTTAATTCCATTCACTGCCATTGTACTGGGGTGAAGGCAAAAATCTCAGAGACAGATCTGTATGGCTAAATAAACAGTTGGGGCATGTATGTGGCACATAAGGGGATAATTAACAGACCAACCGCACGGTACATTACAGTATGGTGTAAAACATTTAATGCATATGACTAAGCCTGGAAACCACCCGGACAACCCAGGGGCCACAGACCAATAAGGGGCCGAAAGCCCCAGGTTTACTGCATATCATTTGGGTCAGCATAATTTGATTAATCACATTTTTGTTATAAATTTGAAACTACTATGGGTCCTCTATCCTGTGGCCCTGGTCTTGAAGAGGGCCTGAACTATTGTAGTTTATATTGCTCTCCTTCATTCTAAAAATATGTTTTAGCAAATGACTTGAATTAAAATTAAAGATTAAAAATTAAAGTTACTTGAATTATATATGTCTATATAGTGAAAGTACTATGTGAAGTTGTGAAGTGCAGGTCATTAGGGGCCCAATTAATCCCACCATGCATATGAGAAGCCCTCAATAGACATTTTGTAGTTTTACTGCAGTCTTAAGGAAGGGTTAGTGAACATGTGTCCGTGTTGCTATGACAACAGAAGGCGGCAGAGCTTCGCATCACCAGGACGCATCACCAGAGACAGTATTATGACGCAGTTCATGAGTGACAGAGGAGGAAGTCGTGAATATGTTTTTCCACAGGTAAGAGTATTTTTGTGGTGACACAACACAGCACAAACTCTTGTAAACACTATAAACATTAATTTTGGTCTTTCCAAATACAGTGAATCTGACGTTAGAAGCATGGCTGGGATATGTGTATATGCTGGAAACATTATCCATTAGCGTTAGCGATGAGCATTAGCAGTTTGCAGGCTGAAATGTGTTAGCGATTAGCAGGAGCAGTTAGCTAGCAGCCCAGGCTAGTAAAAGTGTTGGAACCATTAGCCATTAGCGTTAGCGACTAACATTAGCAGTTCACAGGCTGAAACTTGTTAGTGATTAGCAAGAAGCCGTTAGCTAGCAGCACATGCTAGAAAAACTGCTAACAGGTTTTATTAATGGTCAAATTTGAGTCATTACAGCCTCGCAAAAAGCTTAGTTAATGGATACAAACCCGGGTAGTTTAATTGGTGTTATATTATAGATTATACTGTGACTTATAAACAGTGCTTTGTGCAGTTATACTAGATACGTGATATTTGTAATAATAATACGAATTGGCAGAGTAATTTATAAAATGTAGTGCAGTAAATAGTAAAATATATGCCCCCTATATGTAATGGAGTAGAAGTATGAAGTAGTGTGAAGTACCTCTAAATTGTAAATAAAGTATTTGAGTATATGTCTTTAGTTACATTTCACCTCTAAAAGTGAAACATTGCTAATAGACAGGCAGTAAGATTGCAGTGTTAAACTTGCACTCAATCAGACAGGAATGCTGAATGCCAAACTACCAAAGTCTACCAGTGAATTCAGCTAGAGGGGAGATACAAGGTTTTCAACCTGTGAGACAGTTATTTAGAAAATTGTGCTGAGTGTAGATTGTCTTACTCATGCTGGTGTGAAAATCTGTTTGCTGTTGTAAATCTAAATGTTTTCTGTCACCATGCTCTCAGTGTTTATAGCAGAACTGTGAGTTGAGGTGATTACAGCTCAGTTCACAGTGAAGAGCGATACCACAGCTGATGCACACTGAGTGAGCTCCAGATGATGATATGAAGAGTGAAACTGAATAGTTGCCATAAATATGTTTCGCACAGGTTACCCCTGTCATGAAATGGTGTTGCACCAGTTTGGACGCAGCGTTTCACTTCGAACCTGTAATAGGTAAGTGAAAAACAAAATACACACAAGCAACTTGCACATAATTTACATGCACCAAAAGATACTTAAATACAAAAATATGTATCACCATGCAATAGGACAAATCCAGATTCATTGCTACATATCTAAACCAGGAGTAGGTACTGTGACGCTGCTATTTATTTTCCTCTGAGTCCACAGAGAGTGGCTAACAAGTCTTAACACAGAAAATAATTCACTCTTTGTGACGGATAAGAGAGAATACTCACAACACTGCTCTATCAAATTAAACAGGGTTTTGGTTTCAAATATGATTCACCCTGTTTATGGTATATTTGTTACAGCAGCTGTGGATAAAGATGTGCTTGAAGAAACTCTGCCTGACATGTTTTCTTGACTGTCTGACTTGTAATCCTTTCTTGTTTCGGTTGGTAAAACCTAAGATGTGATTTTGTGAACTAATTTGCTGTAAAAATTTGCAACCTCAACCAACTCATATCACATATATACTGTTTGTTTCTCCCGCAATCTCAAAACCTCCTTTGTTAAATTCCCATATCTGTCCCTTCAGTGTTCCTTAACTTTTGTCGTAGTTTTTTTTATCTGCTATCATCATCAGTTTTACATTGTTTCTTTCAGCAGTGAGTTTATTTTATGCATTGCTTGCCTGCTGCTGCTGAATAAGTTTTAGATAAAACACCAGTGTGCCTCCTCGCTGAGGTTCTTTATCTCAGAGAGCTGAAAAATTACCACAAAAAGCAACTCATTACCTACATGTTGAGAGTGATGCTGCAGCAATTCAATCTGTGGTGCTGATTAATATAACATCTACTCTGAGAATCTTCAGGAAAAGCTTTGAGAACAGACTGGCGGACATACATTTGTAAAATTATACAGTGGGTTTTGAATGGGCTATATTTTGAGAAGCTGTTAAAAACACATCTGCTGGATGATGCTGTGATGATGATGATCATAGCTGGCTCCATTTTGATGTGTTTGATGGTATACGTATATTAACTATTTCTGCATTGATGTTAGACCACATAAACATTTTTAGTAATCCAAAGCAATAGCAATAAATTTCAGGTTTCAGTCTCAGTCCCTCAGAGGGCTTCAGTTTACACTCACCGTTGTGCACCAGTGTTTACCACTCATACAGGGAGAATTCCACTGTGGACGAGGCACAGATGAGACATTTAATATATAAATATTTTTATATTTTATGTATTTAAATGAGATATACTCCTTGATGTCATGAAAATATGACAAAGCATCCCATTAAAACCAGTTGAAACTAGTTGCATTTTAAACCTATGTTAGATGCTTCAACAAAAAAACACTGGATTTACAGGATAAAATAAACCTTGTAGCATTAAATCCAGTGTAAATGCACCTGGAGATACACAGGTAACATGCAGCCTCGCTCTCACTACTGTCCCCATTATTTTGCGTTTATACCTCTTTCTTTTAGCAGAGATGAAGGCAAACAGGTAGGTAGGAAACCATATATACTGTATGTTTGCTCTTCAAATTAACCATGTTTTTCAAACAGAATAATGCCTCCACAGACACTTGAACAGAAACAGTTAAAATTATTTTACAAGATTTTTTCAAACGGTAAAACAATATTATTTCTTTGTTTCAGTCTGGCCAACAGAGAGAGCTCTACACCCCCCCACCCTCCCCTGAATGAAGTGCACTGGTGGATAATGAGCAGCATGATGAAGTCCTGTAAAAAGATGAAGCAGGTAGGCTAAAGCTTCATTTTCATTCACGACATACCGACAGCAGCTACAGTGAATCTGACGTGTGTCTTCTCAAAAATGTAACTACATGTTGGGACTACTGTGGCTGCAGGGGGGCTGCAAGACCTGTGTATGGGCTGCTTGTGGTTTCTGATGCCAGTGGGAGATGTAACATAAATCAAGGCAGTTATCTTCTTTCAGTGACGCGCATCTAGTAAAGTAATCTCCTCTGCAAACCCTCTGCTCACTGCGACTCCTGCTCTCTATCACAGTGAATAAGATAATGTAAATATGGCGACTGCACGTGATTGTCCCGTTTTCAGTAATGAAACGAGACAAACCTTCCAATCGCTTGAATTGCAGAATAAATGAAAGAATGTAAGTTACTGTTAGAAAGATTCTGTGGGGAAAATAATTATAACATAATACAGCCTAATCACATCTGGTGGTGCCATAAGCAGGTGAAATCCAGTGCTGTACATATCAATAATCAAAGTTAAAGTAAAAAAAAAAAAAAAAAACATAATTATTTGCGATTAACACTCAGGAAAGTAGTTAGTTTGTAGGCATTTTAGATTCACTGTAAGGCAGGACAAGAACAGCAGAAGCACTGTGTCACGGAGGAGAAACTCTTGGTGAAAACAAAAGTTGTGCTTCCCCCCCAAAGACTCATCATTGGTAGCTAGCCTTGATTAGGCAGCAGGGATGTTTGTGAATCCTATCACCCTGCTATGCAGTGGAGTGCGGTCAGGCCAACTGAGCCCATTAGCCTTTTCTGAAATAGCACAGTGAAGTTCTGCCAGCAGGAACCAGCCAAGTAAGACCAGATGCAGACTAATGTGTCTGCCAAAAACGTACTATCCAGAACAGGATCTCACTATCTACGATATCATCATATATTTACAGTAACTTACTTCTGCAGTAAAGAGCAGCAACTTGGAGTGTCACTATACCATGCCTCATTGTGAACATAACTGCCAGGGCCATATCCTCATCTATAAATGTGTTCTTGTAATGCTGACCTTCATCGGATAAACATCAGTACATTTTAGTGCCTCTGTTTAAGCATGTTTAATAGGTGATTTATCCTAAATAGGCTTATTTAATAGATTCGATGATAATGTGCTTGAAGATAAAACCCCTGTGGTAGAGGATGTTTTCTATGTGTGACGTTGATGTGGAGGAAGAAGATGTTTGCAGCTCTCTGTCATATGAAGCGATTATGCAGCTGTGGCCTTTCTGTGAACTGCTGTACTTGTGTGTAAAGAGATATCTCAAAACTAACAAGTCTGAGGAGGTCCTGAATCCACAACGCATTAAACAAACATCGTGGGCTACGATATGCTTCTGGAAACATTTGTAAAGGCGCAATGTTGTTTTAGAGTTACATTATTCTCAGCTGTGGTACCAACCCTAATGTTCAGCACCACTGCATCAGAGCAGCAGGGTGAGGGTTAGATTTGTTTCTGTGCTGAGGCCTGATACGAAATTCACAGTTTCCAGAGTGATTTGAATGGTAAGTGGAATAACTGCGAGGGTTAGGGAGTGTGATGATGCACAGCCCGGAGATGACTTCAGGGGAAGTGAGCTTGTTCCTGGGAAGCAGCAGAGCAGATATAAAAGACCACAGCATGTGTTTACACAGTGGTCTGTGCGCCCTAGTGAAATCTCTCCCTCTCCGTCTCTCCCTCTCTGTCTCTCCCTCTCCTTGGCCTCTGGATGTGCCGACGTCTATCAAAGAGAAACTGTTGAGGCTGTGAGAGATTTTCCGCTCCGTCTTTTTCTGCCCCCTTTTCAAATCAATGGGTGTCGTGTCTTTGAGACAGTTTGTCAACAGACACAGATGGTGTAAGGGGGTCGATGGGGCAGAGGAAGAAAAGGTAAAAAATAAGTTAAGAAGAAAGGAAGGCAGGTAGGTACTAAAAGGAAGGGAGGAATTGATACATTTTTTTTGAGGAATTAAGAACATCTGTTAAAAACTTAAAGGAATAGGGCAGACATCGAGGAGAAACAAATAAGGGATATATAGTAGCAGGAGAAGAGAAATATGAATGAGTTGAAGTACAGATAAATGGCAAGACAGGGTGAAGAATACAGATGTGGGAGGGTATTAAATTATTTTCAGACTTGGATTCTAAGGAGTCCGCATATGATTTGCTGGATTGAAGCTATCCTAAGGCCACACAGCACAAATCTTTTGATTTTAGTAATGTTCCTCCACACTTCAACTCCCTCATCAACCTCAGCACTTAACACCATTTGACAAAAGCTAACGCAGCATGTTGATTTCTTACTCCTAAGTTGTGTTTATTTTAAAAATCAGTCTCTACAAGTCAGCGACAAAACTTAATGAAAATGTTAATACCTGCATATTGAAATTTCTGATCGTTCCAGTCAAAGTAGAACTTATCTCTGAGGTTTGGGGCCGACCATTCAGCACAATTAATTAAAGCCATAGAACTAAGAGTGGAATGATTTGGTGTTATCAAAATGTAAAATCTGGAGCTCATTTAGAGACGTTGAGGTGTTTGTTCCTGGAAATTAGACATGACATCAGGGAACAGTTTTGTGATGATTTTCTACTGTTTGATCTTTGGTCAAAAGCTGCTGAAGATAATCCTAAACCACAGTGATAAGATATTATCTCTGAAACTACTATTGGCCTCAAATAAATATTTCTACAAAGGGTGACAGCAGGACATAACCCAGGGCTTAATTACATTTCAAACTAAATTTATCACTAAGTTAATTGTTAGCTGTGTTGAAAGAGGCAAAAAGAAACTAAAAAAAAAGAAAAATGTTTTAGTGCATAAAGGGGAATGTCTGTTTCTACTAAAGGATCAAAATCGGTGCAGCAGAGCTGGAGATATTTCCTATTTTCTTATATGTATTCTTCTTCTTCTTGTTTAAACCTTTCACCTACCCCCTATGCTACACGACCACCAACAGCTAGCAGTGGCTAATATATCCAGGAGTTTATAGCCCAGTGCTCGGAAACTGGCAGTCCGCAGGCCAAAACTGGTCCCCCAGCAATAATATCTGGTCCACCAGATAATTTTGATCATCAGATTTTTAAAATTTGACATCGGACTCACAGTCTCATGTTTAGCTATAATGTCCACATAGAGAAACTACCCTGAACCTGAAGAATTATACTATTATACTTCACCAACCTTTGGCATTTTTACCTACAAAATAAAAGTGCCAGAAAGGTTTTCTCTCTTTTTTTTTTTCTTTTTTTTTTGCAGTATTGCTTTTATTTCAAGCTGTTGACCGTTTTAATTCTAAAAAGTTCAGACAGTACGCGATTAGTGGTATGAAAAATATAACACCAGTTCAGTACTTTACTGTGATAGTGATCCACGGCGCCACCTGAGGCCAGACTTACTTGCCGACCCCTGCTGTAGTCTGTAGCCTGCAGATAATGGGGGGAGGGGGTACAGAGGTCTGGTAATCCCACTTCTTTCTAACTCCACACCCCCATATTTATTTATAATTCAAACTTGTAGGGTTCAGACTCAACCAACACTGTCTCAGGTGACAACACCTGAGGACATTTATCAGCTGTCATGCAGCTCCTTCTGGAGCCATAGAGTACAGCTTTTTTCACATGCGGTTGGACACCTTACCACCGGGAAACAGACATTCCCCTTTAATGCACTGACACATTTTTCTATTCCTCATTCTCTGTCGAGATTTTCCTCTTTCAACACAGCTAACAATTAACTGGGTGATAGATTTAGTTTGAAATGTAATTAAGCTCGGGGTTATGTCCTGCTGTCACCCTTTGTAGAAATATTTCTTTGAGGCCAATAGTAGTTATAGATTATATCTTATCAATGTGGTTATGATTATCTTCAGCAGCTTTTGACCAAAGATCAAACAGTAGAAAATCATCAGAAAACTCCCTGATGTCATGTCTAATTTCCAGGAACAAACACCTCAACGTCTCTAAATGAGCTCCAGATTTTACATTTTGATAACACCAAATCATTCCACTCTTAGTTCTATGGCTTTAATTAATTGTGCTAAATGGTCGGCCCCAAACCTCAGAGATAAGTTCTACTTAGATATGGAACAATCAGAAATTTCAATATGCAGATGTTAACTTTTGTTAAGTTTTGTCGCTGACTTGCCGAGACTAATTTTTAAAATAAACACAACTTGTAAGAAATCAACATGCTGTTTTAGCTTTTGTCAAAGGGTGTTAAGTGCTGAGGTTGATAAGGGAGCTGAAGTGTGGAGGAACATTACTAAAATCAAAAGATTTGTGCTGTGTGGCCTTAGGGTAGCTTCAATACAGCATAACATATGTGGACTCCTTAGAATCCAAGTCTGAAAATAATTCAATACCCTCCAACATCTGTATTCTTCACCCTGTGTTGCCCATTTATTACGTCAATTTATTCATATTTCTATTCTTCTCCAATATATTCCTCGTTTCTGTGTAACTACTTCTTGTGTAACTATTCTTGGGTAGCTATTTCTTGGATCTTAGTGGTTGCCAGGCAACCAGTGGAGTCTCCAGAAAGTTTTATGTTGTGTACATTATTATTGTCCCAATTTAGGGACTGAATCCCATAGGGTGCAGCCTATGAAGGTATGGCCTCCAAAGACCGCATAGACTGCAGAGGCCAATTGAAATGAGATGGTCTGGTTTACAGAGGAGTTCCTCTTTATCTTCGGTCACTGTTTTATTTGTGGATGAATACATTTTGGGAAAGGTTTGGCCACGAAGAATCCACCCATTGGATCCTTCGTTGCCAAGGAAACAAAGGACACTTTTCTCGGCCGTGTTCGAAGGAGCGTTCGAAATGGGACAACCTTGTCAAACCGCTGTCAAGCAATCTGTCTCCAAATGCAGCCATCGAAGGATTCGGCCCCAGAATTGAGACACAGCTTATGTTATTCAGTAACTAACATCATTAGAGAAGGAAGCTTGGCGTAGATAGTGGCAGCCCTAACAGCCCTACAGGAAGATAGATACAGGATGTGTGAATGATGGAGGATTACAATGGAGCAATCTGTGTAAGATTTCACGCTCAGTGGTTTTTACTTTTCACTGGACCATTTGACTCAGTTCAATAACAAGCAACAGTTTGAAACTGATTTTCTAAATTGCCTTTTTTACTCTTGACCACTCAAGTGGAGTGTGAGTCTGCAGCCAAACATAACAGAGTTTTACAGTTTCATAGGGTTGAAATGCTAGTTAAATTTAAAACCAAGACTGGGGTAAATATACAGCTGCTAAATAAGTTAACAGGCTTGGTTCACCATTAAATACCACACCAGCAGCCCGAAACACACACACACACACACACACACACACACACACACGCACACGCACACGCACACACACACACACACACATTGAGTATATGTAATCAACTCAATAACACGTTCTTGGCAGAAATAAGAAAATAAAATCTGAAGAAAAAGAAGTCCAACTACATCCCATGTTTACTTACATGAAGCGTTACACTGCTCAGATTGAATGCATTTTAACTGATGTGTAATATACAATTAAATTCATGCTAGACATCATTAGAGCTTCTTTTGAGTGAATAATCTCTGTACCGATATTTCTTTGTAGACCATGTTGTGAATCAGTCAATGGGTTAAGTATTATGCAGGATCTTATGCAACTATCCTTCGTGCAAGACTATTCAACTAGAGTGAATGCTTACACACATTACCTCTTATTTGTGTAAATACTGGTGTTCACCTATGAGTGAAATTAGTTTGGTACATGGGTTATCAAATGGGCACCTCTCGACACAGATGTTTCCAAAGTTTTTGCTAATCCAACCAAACTGGCAGCTGGCTGTAGCTTTCAATTTGCTCTGCAGACATGAGTGTTGTACTACTTTTCTCATGTAACCATCTATAGAAAGCAAATTAGCACTTCTACCATACAAATCTAAAAAAATCTAACTATTACTTTAAGGTGAAGAAGCTATTGTGTGAGAAAGAGCTACAGGTGAAGCAAGCAAGGAAGTATGATTGTGAACTCAAAAGAAGCTGACCATAGCAGACACAAACAGCATTACAAACAGATGGAATACACAAAAACTTAACTCCCTAAAGACATCCTATGTTTTGTGTTTTTACACACCAGCCTGTACACATGAGAGTTAGAACTGTAGTGAATCATCATGGGAAACACAAATCAAAACTTTGCAAAAGCTGAGGCAGACTGAATGCGTGCATAGATAAGCTACAAAGACAGAGATCGACAGAGACAGGGTCAGAAAGACAGGACAGGATTTGTCCTGCTCTGCTCTGTGGAGCAAGAGAGAGACAGCTCAGACAGACAGACAGACAGTGACAGACAGGGAGTAGGAAAGTCAAGGAGGTTGGAGGCTGAACAGGCAAAAATGAGCAATCTATCTGCTCTGCAACAGCTGTTTAACATCTGCTGCGTGCCAGTCAAAGCCCGAGGAACACGAGTGCTGTAGAGCACACGAGGAGAAAGTGGGAGAGGAGAACAAGGAGAATGCTTGAAGTTGCCTGATGGAAATGTGAGTGGGATGGAGAGCCGGCGAGAGATGGAGAGACACTCAGTTGAAGAGAGGGAATGATAGAGTGATTTGATGAAGGGAGAGAACAGTAGAAAAGAAGACAAGGGGGGGAGTGTTGGGAAGGAAATTATATTGTGAATAAGAAGAGCGCGAGACCGAGACAAACATTGAGAGAGTTGCAAAGGGGGAAAAGAGAAGACTAAGACGAGAGAGAGATGAGAGAGGATGAGTCTCTAGAGCAGTAAACTTAATTAAAGATTTCTTTTTTTTGGGGGGGGGGGGGGGGGGGGGGGGGGGGGGGGGCTGACGTTGAACACTTTGGTGGATGAGAGGAAAGGATGGGAGAGGAGAAGAGAGACGGGGAATGGGCAGGAGGCCCAGAAAGATAAAAAAAAATGTAAGAAAAGAGACAGAGCCAAAAAAAAGTTTAAACAGACTATGAAAAGTATAGGTGAAAAGTGAGCATGTAATCCTGGGGATTAAAGAAACAACATCTGCACAAGTTCAAGAGTGCATATGTGGCAAGAAATTAAGTTGTACTGTATGATGTTGTATTTATGTTGTGTTGAAGATACATGGAAGGTTTGTTCAAAGCTCGGCAGCACTGAATGCCAGGACTCAGGACAAAGATTATTGATTTAGAGAGAAGTGAGCACAAGCACAGCTAACACAGGTATACAGTACTAATTACTTTTAACTTACATTATGGGACCAAGTATTTTTGAAGTTCTAATCAAGCCTTTATTTCAACACTGTGTGCTATAAAAAAGAAAAAAAAGAAAGTTGAGAAAACTCAAAAAGCAAAAATAATAAGAAACAGAGAATTTAACAATTTAACTGATTTTCAGAAATTTGACCTTTGAGTTTAACTAATGTTAACCTACTTAAACTAATGAAATTAATTTCAGCCAGTAACCTATTGTTATAGCTCTTGCTGTTTTGCTAGCAATCACATTCAGACCTGAATCAGTGTTGATGTGACACTTAAAAATGAATATACAAAGAGTATGAGTAGTAGTCAAAGTGGATACCGGTCTCCATCATTGTTTGCGTTATTTTAGCGATCAAAATCACAGGCGTTTGTTCTTTATGCCTAAAACCTTTAAGTTGGTATGTTTACAGTGAGTAAATACAGGCTTACATTAGCTGTTACAGCCAATCAGCTTCAATATGATCAGCCTGTTAGTCACACAGCCGGCCGTCGAAGGACCTGGACGTCTGGTGCATTATAGGGGAAAGATTGCTTCTCATGTTAGGTGACCCGGGGTCACTTTATGGGAATCGACTATAGGGACCAGGGACCACAGAAAATGCTTCCAATACTCAGAGCTTTGTACAGGACAGCAATGTTTGTCTTTCCTTAAGGTGAACTTTCCAATTATTAATAACTGCAAACTGAACAAACCTTCCAAATGAAAAGACAAAATATAGTACGTAGGACGATCATTTTTCTGTGCCCTCCAAAGCCATTACAAAATACTGTTGAAATATAAATCAGTTTTGATTATTTACACAACCTTTCTTTTATCAGGCAAGACATTAAGAACAATGTCTTACTCATAATGACGTGCAATACGGATAAGACAAACAAAAACTGAAAATGACTAATTTGTCAAATGAAACGGAAAACATTTACAAGTATCATTAAAAATATTCTTAAAGCAGTGATGGTGATACATTTGTCCAATTTTATTGGGGTTTTTTTGTAACAAATTCCAAAAATGAACAGCAGCAGACTGGGATGAGAACAGACAAAAATGGGATTGGATGTAGGGGCCCTTACTCTGGTGTAATAGTAAGACCACATATTGTACTTGGCTACAAATATTGGCTGCAATAACTGCCTTAAACAGGGAGATCAGTACCCAAGAAGAGTTTTATAAATAAGCAAAAGCCAGTGTATGTTACAACGAGTATGCAGAGAATACAGAAGGCAGTGGTGTGTTTTGAAGGGTGCATTCATAGTGCATCGAATAGCAGTGTGGTAAATTGGGTCAAGCTTTTGAAGTGTTCCTTTGCAAGGCAATCTATAATTGTATTCTCTTAATCAAACAAAGGAGGTATGGTCATTCGCACAGTCATGCATTTGGCAGCAGATGTAAAAGAGGAATTTCTATTTAGAAAGCCAAGTTTAGCCTTGACCTTGAAAGTAATAATAATAGTAATAATTGCAATATCTCGCCAGATTCTGGTATTTGTAAACTGGGACCTGCTCTGGGAAGGTTCCATCTCTAGTGGTAATTTAAAGGTGGAAGGGGACATGGTGCTTTCCTGACCAAACCACAAAACTTTAGTCTTGGCAGCATTTAATGATAAGGTGATTAAACCCTGCTGTGTTTCAAGAAAGCTATCCTGAAGTGATTTTGTCACTGCATCGGGAGATGGACCAGTAGCTTACAAGATTGTATCATCAGCATATGAATATGGGAGTTATTAACAACATAAGGAATATCATTAATACATATGGAGAAGAGAGTGGGACCAGGTATTGAGCCCTGGGGCACACCTGAAGACACAGGAGGGGGCTGCGAGAGATGGAGGTCTAAATTACCACACTGCATCCTATTAGAGAGGCAGTTAGAAAACCAAGCCAATGAGTGACTGGAGATCCCAGTATTATCTAAGTCACAAAATATTGACCTAGGTTTGGTTAGGTTTAGGGACAGATGTTTTTTTGGGTTAATATTAATACTGTGTTATGGTTTCAGGACTTTGTTGTCATGGTTACGATATAATAACACCTTTTGACTTCCTTGTGGTGTTGTCAAACGAATGTATTGCATATGTGTTTTGGGGCACATACTGAAATGACTGATGCTGTTGTTTTTCTTGGGAGGCATTGGAAGCGAAGAATGACTGTGACTGATTATCACTACATTCATGACACTTATGTTGGACAATGCCAAGTGTGCAGTATATATTGTATCAAGACAGCTGAAACCTAAATTCATCTTAATTAAAAAACATAATCTGAACAATCAAATTAATATTAAATCCAGACAGCACCAAAGCCATAAACAAATCAACATTTTTTAACTTAACAACGAGTGTTTGTTGAGACAGAGTCAGAAACTTGATGACTTCACTAACTAATGGTTGATTGTAGGTTTTTATGGTAGTGGTTAAGTCTGTTTTGTAGTGCAAAATATTCTTTCAATATTTGTCTCCCAAAATATGTTCAGGAGTTGGTGGAATCCAAATAAACAAGTTAGAATAATGAAATCCTCACCCTCAGTAAGGTGTGTGCGTGTCTGCTGACGCCCTGCTCCCTGATTAGGCAAAAAAGAAACCTATATGTGTCTGACATTGAGAGAGCAAACAGTATGTAAATAACTGTTATGATCTCTGTTGGTGGTGCATAAACCAAGGTGAAAAAAATAAACATTAAATTCGCAGCAACAAGCCCTCTGCCATCACACACAAAAAGCCTCCCTCTGCCTGTCGTTAAACAAACACACACAGAGAAACTTGGCAACTGTGCATATTTTTTTGTAATTCAGAGATGCTAACTGTGACATGATCTTTCCATATGGATCACGAGATTATATTTATGCAAAGCAGGGAGTGCTGCACAAGTTTTGCACAAATGCAACATTTAAATACAAAGCTAATACAAATGCAATATAATTTTACCATTCCCATAATAGTAGATTTCAGCAGTAACAGACTCCTTTATATAGTTAAGGTAAGGTTAGATTAGAGGTCCTAAGATCCTGGAAAATAGTGGTTGTAAACAGCTGTTTACAAAATGTTCATCTTGACTATTTCCAGGGTTCATTGGACATGACTCGTATTTGTACAGGTTCGTGGATCTGGGGCTTGTGTCCTGAAGCGAGGTTGGTGGGTGATTCTGCTATCTTTGTGCTTAAATCTGATTTTCTGGTATAATGAAGCTGTCTTACTTAACTGTGTTTGACCATGGTAGCCTATGCTGCATGGCTAATATGCTCTGGAGCAGGTTAACTCCAGCAGCCTGACCACTGACCACTCAGTTTCCAGGAAAACTCAATTGTTTTCTTGTTCCAGGCTTTCATGTCCATTCAGACTTCTTAACAAACCCGGGAACAGTGTAGTGTGATAAATACATCACAAATGATCATCATTGCATTGTGCTTTTCAGACAGGATTCTATCAGTGGAGCTCAGAATAACACGAGGAGACGTTGTCATATAATAGAAAAAAATTGTTTGCCCACTGTTGGGTTTTATTAAAAAAAATCCACACACTATTCCTTATCTCCCAATAAATAATAATGTAACATTTCAATCATCATCATCCTCATCATCTTCGTCCTCTTTGTGTTGACAGCAGAAATAATCTTACAAGATTTAAATCCCTGTCTATATTACATGAACCTGCTTCCTGCTGTGTAAGTAAAGCCAGACTTAATTGAGCTTGTTGATGACCAGCTTTGTTTAGACACTCACAGCACTTGGTTAAGGTTAAGGACAACCCATGGTCTTGGTTAAATATTGAAAAAGTCAGCAGTGACTTGAAGCACATGATGACTTTATTAACATTTAATGGAAACCCTTCACTAAAGTGCTTTCTGTGGCCTGACTCTAACGACATGCAGGACTCTGGATGTGAATCCTCGTCTCTGGTATCACAGTTCTGAGCTTTGCAGAGCTTTTTTGACAATAACACAGTCACATGTATTGTAAAAGGCTAGATTTATTTATTTATTTATTTTTGAAGGGCTAAATACTCCAATAGACCTCAGAGTAATAACTATGGAAATTTGTCCCAGCTAGCATCTGTTATGCTGACTCTGTAACTTTCATACAGGGTTCCTTGCATTAGTCTTTCTAAAAAGTTGAAGGTTAGACTTAATATGGCAATCCTTTCTTTCTTTCTTTCTTTCTTTCTTTCTTTCTTTCTTTCTTTCTTTCTTTCTTTCTTTCTTTCTTTCTTTCTTTCTTCTCAGGATCAGTGAGGGGCTTATCATTTTCCAAATTACAGGTATTTAATCTCTTTTTCTTACAATTTTTTTTTTACCTTCATCAGCTTTTAAAATGATTTTCTTTAAAATCTAATAACCTAAATGAAGTCATATATCTGAATAAACATTCTGGTGACTCCTGGGGACGCACAGTTGCAAGACTGGCACGTTGTTCCTTTTAACTGGGGAACCTCCAGATTTTAATTAGGCAAAGTCTTGCTAGGCTTGCACAATGTCTCCTCACCTGTGAGTCTAATTACATGATGTCTTGCTCCAGGCAGTGTTTAACTTAAATACAGAACACAGGGGGTGTATTAAGAAATGAACTCAGCCTCACTCCATTTTGGCATAAAACTACAGAAAAGGTTCTAAGGCCTCTTCACATGAGAGGAGCAATGCAAAATGTGATCAAATTAGGATAAAGGCAACAGGGAAAGGCGATGCAATTAAGCAGCGTAAGGTTTAAAGAAGTTCAGGAATGAGGTCTAGAGGTTCATGGAAACAGCAGTGGACAAAACAATCTCACCTCAAGGTCCATTTGAATTTTTTGATCATATCACATGATGTTAGTCGGCAGATGTAGTTCTCCTGTTGTCAAAGAAATGTGATGGTTCAATTTCTGAGCACTTAGGGTACATTTCATGCAGTGTTGGTAAGAACTTGAGTATATAAATTTTGTTACTTCAGGGAAATATAGTGCTTTTTACTAAGATATATTTATGTGAGAGATGCACAAAAGTCAAAACTGAAAACAGATTAATGAATCAGAGCTTAGTTTTTTCTTCTTTCCTTTCCCATGACCCCTCAGATTTATCGTGTGACCATTTTGATAGGCTAAGTAGCTTTAGCAAAATAGTTGGAACTAGTTGGAGCAGCTCCACCTCAAGCAGCTACAACAGTAAGATGCTGGTGAAGCATTGATGCATAGTTAACAATCTAATGGAAAGACGAAGTGACAGACAGGAGTGGACGCTGTAGAAGGTGTCAGACAGCAGAGATTACAACTAGAAAATTGAAGCATTAAACTGATAATACTAATGTATTTTTACTGAAGTAGGATTCTGAATGCAGGATTTTCATTTGTATAGTATTTTTACTTTGTATTGTTATTTTCCCATAAAAAACAATTGATCAATCAACAAAAATTATGCTTTGTATATATGATGTTCTGTTTTCAAATATTGTTCTTCACTTAGGAACTTGGTGACATTTAAACGCCAAAAACCTGAAACACTGCTTTGTGATATATAACTGCCCCATAAGTATTGTCTTGCTGTGACCAATATCAGTTTTCTTCTCCAGAGATAGTCAGTTTATGCTGCAGCAAATGGAGCATCAAAATCGTTATTTACAACCCAATACAGTCTTAAACTGTATATCATAATTGCTGTCACAGACGTTTTGATTGCAAAACAGGCATATTTATGGACCGCCATCACAAAACTAAATGTGGAAACAATCTGCGAAAAGGGTTTATTTCGCTATTTGGAGTGCTTATACACATGCACTTCATTATCCTGCCAAGATTTAGCTGATTGTCCTAAAACCCACCCCTTTTTTTCCTCTGCTTAATTTCCAAAGATTTAACTGACGTGTGTGCTGCAGATTGATAACCTCTGCAATCCTAAATGGCTACTTTCTTAAAGGAGTTCTGCGTATGCATTAGTCGCAGGGACATCCTTGGAGGATATTCACACCAATAAACTTCTCATTTCCATCAAGGTCAGAGGAGGAGGGGAAATCACAGCCAAAGAAGAAGCCATGCTCTCCCTGAAGTTTTCTCCAACTGTTGTTGAGTTCTTCCAGGGCTAGGGGCCATTCAGAGAGTTTTTCGACGACACATGCCAACATCTCTTGATGCTGTGCCAGCATCGCTTAGCCCCAGCCTGACTGTGACATTCCTCCTGGCAGAACAAGTCTGTGACTCGGGCGAGATTTTCAAACATTTCTCAAAGCCCCAATGAGCAAAATTATGGCTAATTAGTCACCAGGCTGCCATGGTGTATTAGGAGTGACAATGGCACGTCTATAGCTGACAGCACATGTCTCTCTCCCTCTCGCTTCTCTCTCTCTCTCTCTCTGTACATCTTTTGCTCTATCTGTCCCTCGCTGCTGTCAGCAGTGACATTACAGAAATGGAAGACATTATTGAAATAAATAATTCACCATCACATCTGTTATCTATTCACGGTAAACATTTCTCTCATCAGCATTGTGATGTCTATGGCTCATCTGCCAGCGCCTCTGACAGGGTGATAATTTTGTGCTGAGTGAACAGCAGCAGCCATTCAGATGTGTACGTTCGTCTGTGCATTTCAACCCTCCAAAGATTTTTTAGCTGTGTTGTCAGTTGGCCCACATGCTGCATGGCCTACATTTGGACTAGTTCACACAAGAATTCCACTTACAAGGGAGAAAAGAGAGAGTCAATAGCAGGGCAGAAATCAAGACTGTCGTAGTTCATTTCAGGTTGAGATTCAATTCAGTTTGTGAGGGTGAGTCCTTACTAGGGGTGCAAAATGAATGGAAATATTATCCAAATCTCAGTATGGCCAAGTGCAATATCTGGATCCAATTTTTTGATAAAGGTAAATTGTGTTACAACATATCATAAATGAAGCATTGTGGGGTTACAGAGATGCCCAGGCCTGCAAATCTTATTCTCCAAACAACAAAACACGCTTGTTTAGTACAGGCTCAGCAAATATCACATCATCATCATTTTTATATTTTCTGTCAGTGAAAATGAGATGCAAAAATGACCATTCCCACTATAATAATGTAATGATCACAGTGAGCTTTATAGTGTCTTTCATTTTAATTTATTATAACTTCAGAGGCGGGTGATAATGCTCTGTAGGTTCATCCCTACGGACAACTTTGTTCACATATAATTAGATCCATTGTTAATATGAAATTATTGGATATAGCCACTAATCAGGGTTGGTTAGAGTCTGTAGCTCTTGTGTAGCAGGCTGTTGTTTTGCTGTTAGTTACACTGCTTTACAAAAATATGGTTTAAAATGAAGTAATATGATTGGCAGTATGGGAACAGTTTCTCCAGTGATGGAAAACTGTGCTAACACGAGACATGGGATTTACAAAACAGACAAAATGCTGTTTAATTTCACTTCCTGAAGTTGTGCCCCTATACAATGAGGGATTATCACTGATACATAGTCACTCTCACTTCTACCTTCAAATAAAGTAGATAATCCGCCCTAACAGTTTGCTTGTTTTGAACCTGATCATCAGACTGCTCGTCGCTTGCAGTGTCTGCTTCATTGTAGCATTGAATCTTCGCCATGACTTTGAGCACAGCGGTATCATAACCAGAGTTCTGTAGATGATGGTTAAAACTAAAAACATAAGAACCAACTTGTCATATACCAGAATGTTTCTTAAAGCCTGTAGTTTGAACTTTAGGGAAGCGATTTTAGTATTTTCCCTCAATCTATTTGAATTTGAATTTAAAATAAGAAAAATATACCTTTAACACACATCTTAAATTGTGTCTTTGTGAACTGGTAGGTTTTCAGAGTTTGTATTTTATGTATTTTTACATTTTTATAATCACACCAACCTAATCTTGCATCTCAGTTTGAATATATCTGTCAACACTTTTTATTCTGTTTTATTTTGAAGAATTCCAAATGTTGTATGCCCGTCAGGATGTGTATTCCTTTTGTCTCTCTCCCTGTCTGGCTTTCTCACTCTCCTGTCCCTCGCTCGCCCCTTACTTTCTTTCTCCAGGCCCTTATAAAAACCATATTAGTTGGATGTGAGTAGCAGCAACAGCCTTTGGCGACATGTGTGGGGCTAAGGGACCTTAATTAAGAGACCCATTTATAGTTCCTCATGCTGCAATGGTAAAGCTGCAGCTTTTGGTTTTGACACTGCTTTGTCAGTCTATTTGAGTCTTTCTCTGTCTCTCCCCATCTGTCTTTCTGTGTCCATATTGTTCTGGAGGGTCTGACTGACCTTATGAGTGGCTGTAATGAGGAGGAGAGCAGAGCCTAGACTGAGTGATATATTATGACAGAATAAGAATTATACTGGGCATCAAAAGGGAAATTCACATGCCACTAAAACTGGCAGCAGAAATAGTCATGAAATGAAAATAACATTGGCAACAGCAGTTATTTGTTTGAAAGTTTGGTATAAACTGATCATACAGTAACTGGCCAAGTTGGTGAATTTATGTCTAGTGTATGAATCAGAAATCACAGTACATGGTTCCTGGGGACTGATTCAAAGGGAGCCAAAAAGATGAGATTTTTTTTTTTTTTTACTGTACCTGCTTCATCATTTTCAGAGTCAACATGGCTTGAAACAAAAGCCAGTGAACTGCTGCATTGCGTAACAGTCAGGGTGACACTTGTTTCACCTTCTCATCAAATTCATGTGTACTTTTCGTGTCTTCAATCCACCTGAAACCACCTGGTATGTGGAGGGAGGTAAAGGGCTGAAGAAAACTTTAAAAGTATTGACTGGTGATTTTACTTGATTGCTATTTAATGATGTTGAAGATAAAATATGATACATTTTAAAGTTTTTGGCCATGCTCATGGCATGGCTTTATGTGGTATTATATAACATAATAACTTTGTCAGTTCCCTGAGTTTTCACAGCACAACCAGCAGCTCACAATTTTTACGTATTTAGTGAAATATGTCCACATATAATTGATGGATTGACACAAAATCTGTACAGACATTCACACCTAGAGGGTAAATCCTAATGACTTTGGTGACCACCTGACTTTCCTCGCTTTTCCATGTGTCACCATGAGGTTGACATTTTTGTTTTTTGGTGAAATGTCTAAACAACTGCTGGATGGATTACCGTGAAATTTGCATTTTCATGTACATTTCAGCATGAATCGTAATCACTTTAATAATTATTGACCTGAGACACCATCAGGTCAAAATTTTGCTTTGTCCCCCAACCTGATCACCAGATACCAGCAAAACCAAATGACATTCCTATCAGCCACAGCTGTACTTTGTGTTTAGTGTCAATGAGCAAATGTTAACATTCATGGGGTAAGCATTAGACCTGGTAAATGCATTGTCTTTGTGAGCATGTTATCTGCGGATGTTGGCATTTAACTCAAAGCACTGCTGTGTCTCAGTACAGCTTCACAGAAGCTCTAACATGAGCGTAGCCTCTCAGACTCTCTTCTTTATCCTTGATCATATTTCAGTTTTATGCATGAGGCTTGTGCTTCTTGCTCCGTTTTATATTTAGTCTGCAGACCTTACATGGGGTACTGTGTGGTTGTAATTTGTCAACTCTTTGTGTTTGTGTGTTGTTTATTGTGTATAGCTGTTATTTTGTGTTTAGTGTGGCTTCCACTCCACCATACAGATACATGACAATGATTTATTACAAAAAAACACACAATGTACCGAGGTGCATTCGCTGAAATTAGATAAAATGCATCCAATTTAATAGTTATATGGTTTATGATTGTAGCACTCAATTTTTCTTTCATACTCTTTTAATAAAGAAACTTTATTGTCTCTAATATCCAGAAACACAAGATAAAATATGGCAATTCAAGAGAAACATATAGGGTGTAATGAGATGTAACTGTTATTTCAAAGGGGGAATTTCAATTTAATCATCCATATACAGAATTTCATATATTCAGTCATAGTATTTGATCTTTATATAATTTATTCTGTTAGTGAGTTCCTATGAAATAAGTGTCTTTCTGTGATCATAGCATAGAGCATATTTCGGAACTCACATCATACAGTGTCAGTTAAGTTTATTTTATTTGGCTGCAGCGTGAGAAACAGAAAAAACAAACAATAGAGAAAGCAGAAATGCTGGGGCTTCTCACTCTACTTTGGCATTCACATGCATATAAAATTCATCATGTGTCATGTTATGATTCATGGGCTGCATGTGTCCTCAGGCACTTACAGTACAAACTGTCCATATATAAACACAGGGCTGAGGATATATTCTACAGTATATGAATTATACAAATACCACATTAATTGCATGATGGAGGGTCCTGTATGTAAATTCCTAAGTAGTCCCATATGTTTTTTAGTTTTGTTTTTCTTTTACCAACACTGCTTTTTAATCACACAGAGTATGAAATTTAATTATGATGTTGAAATGATTTATATGCTGTTCAGTGCACCCTGAGGAGTGTGGTCTTCATCTAGAGTTTGAGAAGTGGTCTGTACTATATGATAAGAATACCAGTATTTTGAGATAACTGCATTTCTTATTTGTGTCCCACCTTGAAATCCTATTAAATCTCCTATAGTTTCACAGAGACATGTCTACTAGTCACCGTCACTTTTCTCATGTAGCCGTAAATGCATTCTTTACCCCTTTAATTGAAACTCATGAACCACATGTGCACATTTTATTAAAATTCAGGTTCATAGGATACATATAATATTCATTATATAACATTCATCACACCCAAGGGTAGCTGCATTTATGTCAATGAACAAATACTGCAGTTATTCATAATGGGAAACAAGGGGAAGCAAGACGGGTGGTTTAGGATAACAAATTAGCATGGAATTTCAAATATACTTAAAGGAGAATTGCGTAGAATTACAGCATCCACATGTTTTATTCAGCATGCCCAAAGGCTGTGCAGTTTGTTTATGTGAGCGTGCATTACTGTTCCCCATAGGAACAAGTGATGATAGAGAAACAGAGGCTGGGGAAGAGCCATGGAATTATAAAAATCTGGTAATGAAATATGGACATTTGGATGACAGATGCACAAGTTTCTTGGTTGGCATTAGAAATATATTTAACTAGCCACACTAACCATAGAATAATGGAGCTCACATGTATTGTTTGAAAATTAGGTTTGTGTAGTACATTGTAGTGGTTTGCCAATGCAGTAGAAACATACTCTATTATCTGGCTTTTTCAACCAGACATTTTATTATGTTAAAATACATTTTTGCAACTAGCTCTATCAGGTTGAATGGGGACTGCTTGTGGACAGGGTTCTGGGAGAGCCACTCGAGGACATTCACAGATTGTCAAAAGTCAGAACTTGGGGCAACCTGAAAGGCCGAATGGTTAGGGTGCATACCACATGGGCTTATATGCCCTGAGCAGCAAGTCCCCTGTACGACTCCCGGTGAGCTGGACCATTTACTGCAATTTCCTGTCTATCTCTGCTGGTCCTGTTGAACAAAGGCATAAAATGGCCAAAAAAGAGAACTGAGAGCTAACTTAGGGCCAATGTTGGCTGGGGTAGATGTCGGCAATAAGCTGTAGAAAAATATCTGCCATACAATTATTATGGAGTTTTGGCAGTTATGTAAAACGTAAAGCAATTTTGCCACATTATGGGGCTTAAACAAGATTATATCATTTCATATAATCCTCAAGGTAGTGACAGGAGATACCTAAGATGCTTGCTCAAGGGGCAGCATATACAACCCAAACAGAGTAGGACCCAGGGCAGACCCAGTGTCAAAAACTGCACTGAGGTCAACAACCGTGCTAAAACAGCATTCACTTGCTAAGTAGACAACATAAACTATACAACTCTTACCTTCTATATGGAGGCAAAAGGCTTTAAGACTTGTTTTCGGTCAGAGAGAGGTTTAGCCTCTAAGGAATGAATGTAAGTTGAAGAAATTTCCTCACAAGTTCTAGAAGTTAATATCTGTGTGTGTGTGTGTGTGTGTGTGTGTGTGTGTGTGTGTGTGTGTGAGAGATATAGAGAAAGAAAGGCAGAGAGACGGTGAGCATGCCGGCTCCACCACAGTTTCAGACAGTTATCAATAAGCCATTTTTCTCACCTCTCCAATGTCGTTTGTCTGGCCGGCAGAAACCAATGGGAATCCATTATATTGAGCCATATCCTGATTTCAGTTGGACAGTCATGCTCGCATTGTCCTGACAGTGACCAATTGAATGCTGAGATACAGTCTCCGCTGTCCAATACAGTTCAAGGAGAATGAACGGAGATCGGGATTCTTAATTGCTAATAGACTCAGTAGCAGATTCTGTTCTCTATCTTCCTTCTATCTATTCCCCAAGTGGTTAGTTTCATATTCCCTTTCATACATGATGTACAAAGATTACCACAATATTTAGTTTCATCTGAAGAGCAATGTGCCTTCGACTTGTCAATTCATTTCTGTTAGCAGCTTGCATGGTCTTGTGATGGTCCTAAATACATTGCAAGGGTTTTGTCTTGTTTTGACATTTTGTAGCACAAAGTTTGCCTCATTTTACAGTCCCCATACTATGCTTTTTAATCATCATCATCTGCATCTAAAGGCCTGCTAAGTAACATAGCCCAAAGTCCAAGAGGGAGCACTGTCCTTCTGAAAACACTGCTCCAGAGAGTGCCTGAAACGCGTCGTTTGTTTTCCAGGCTTTTCCTCCGTAATTTATCTACGTCACTCCTACTACTAACACATTTGCATAATGACTGAAACTGGTGAAGCAATATATGGTTACAAAACTCCCAAGATTTAGCATCAGCTTCCCCCCTGTCAATTAGTCAATATTTTACAGATTGTATATGTGACCAAGAGCTTGACCGCGTTTTAGTACAGGCCAAATTTAACCACTTCTTCATCTTGGGACTTTGACCCAGTGTATAGATTTTATTTCTCAGCTTCCACCAGTACAGACAAGTCCGCAGATAGACAGAGATGTTAACAAATAAATACATTTAGCAGTCAAAAATGAACAAAACCAAAATAAACAAAAATTATCCAACCAAAAGGAATACCTCAGATCATATATGATTATTTACAAGCAATCTGAAAGTGCAAAAATAGTCCAAATACATCAATAATTTCTGAAAGAGATATGAAACGTTTTAGGCAAAAGTGAATCAGAAAAAACAAATAAAAAAATTAGGAGAATTAAAAACATATGGAAAAGCAAAGCGGCAAAACAATAGTGGCAATAGTGTTAATCCACCAGTAAGTTTAGGGCATGTAACTTCACTTTGGCCCCGAGCTGACATACTCCAAACCTGATGACCTGCATCTCGACACAGCAGTGATTTATACACAAGCAGAGAACTTTCCCCTACTCATCACTACAACTGCCACTGTACCTGCAAGTGGTTACTGAGGGCATGAAAAACACATTAGAGCCAGTGCAGCACACAGGAACGTTTGTCTACAACAGATTTAAACTAAACAAATTGAATGAATTGATCCAGCTGATAGCGTCATACTACAGCCACACAACATGTCTTGACCTGAGAATAAATTTGGAAACCACCAACAACAGCGAAAGAGATCAGAACTACCCTGGGTGGTGTATGTTTCTTTGTTCACCTGCAGTGAATTGAATTGGTTGCATTCTGCATGTGGGGCACTGGAAGTGGATGTGTATATTCAACTTGTTATATATTAACAACCACACAGGAAATAAGATAATATTTGTATATATAATTGTTGGGCTTATGATAGGATTTCTCATGTATAAATAATAATTTATAATTATTTCGTCTTGACTCTGACCTGCATTTTCTTCTAAGAAACTTGAAGTTTGCCCTTTTTCATTATTATTCAGAAAAAATACCTCCAAGATTGTGCTGTGCTGAAAAAAATAAGAAAAAAAACAGTCCATCTTTGATTGGATGTTTGCTTTTCGGAGAGGGCCAAGATGGCGACAGGGTGGTCGACACTTTTATGGAGTTTTCCCCCGAACTTCCTCAAAGAACTAGCATCAGAGACAAACGCAAATGTGATAATCAATGTGTGTTAATCCTACAAAATCGCCTTTCTCAAAGAAAAGGAGAATGGAACAAGAAACGGGAGACAACATGGTATCTGTGGTCAAGCTATTGATGAGTTCAAAAGGTACAATACAACAAGTGGTTGATAGTCAGCAAAGCTGAAGATCCAGTCTTTTTTCGCTACAGAGGAATCTGTGCCTAAGTTGTCTGCCTGAAGAAGAAGAAGAAGAAGAGGAGGCGAGGATGAATGTGATTGACGTGTCAAAATGTAGCTCCGGGCTATGAAGAGCAGTTTCTGGAAGTGATTGATTTGATTCACATGCCCGGGAGAAAGTACCCATCCAAATCATAAGTCTGCCATGTCATCCTTCAGTTCTCTAAGAAACGTTTTGGCGACATGCTCTGGAAGATGACCAAACACACTCTATACAAAGCAAAGAAATCTCTAGAGGAGAGGAGGATCTTACTGCAGAGGAGTGCAAAAAACTGAACTGAAAAACCTTTGGAATCCAGAAATCCCGCCAGGAGAGGAGGAACACTTACTTAGATTTAAGTAATGAACACATTGATAGATGCGCAAGTAGACATAAAGAAAACAGTCTTATGAATGAAGGTCTCATACTTACTGGAAGCTCCATAATTCATTCATTCAATTATTAAAGATCAGGCCTGAAATATCTGATAGTACCTGAAAATTACAGTTTGTGAAAAGGCTTTTGGGAAAATATTGGGAACTTTTAAAATTTGAGTTAAGAAAACTTTTAATGGAAAATATTAACAAAAGCCAAGAAAAAAAAAGAAAAAAGTTTGATTGCTGAATTAATTTCCTTATCTTCTATGTTGCCTGAAAATATGTCTAAGATCCAAAGAGCAAAATTACAAACACCGCAACTTAAACTTGATCAGTTATACATCAGGAAAACCGAAGGAGCTTTTGTACACTCAAGGCCCAAGTAGATCGAACTTCAATTATTCCCTCAAGTCAGAGAAACAAAGGCAAAATAAAAACGGCATTACAAGACTTTCTAAATGACAAAGTTTTTTTAAATTCCTGTACTCCCTCAGGAGTTGTCTATTGCTATTGTCCTTGATCCTTTTCTGTCAGGTATTGAAATTCTGAGATATTATCCATCAAACTACTCTTCCAGAATTATACATAGGGGATTCAGAATCTTTTTGAGTTTAAAAAAAAATAAGTGTTTAAAGGAAATGTCAAGAAAATTTAAGTTATTAATGTTTTTTCCTCATAAGAAAATCCATAGACACCCCAGAAAATTAGCAAAAACTGAAACCTAACCTTATTGTCTTCATGTCCTGGAAACCCTAAAATACTGCTGTGAAAACAATAGTCTGATGTAATGAATTTGATTTATAATTTATTGAATTGATCTTTTTATGTAATTATTATGACCTGTTTACTATCTCGAACATACATTCCCTTATTACTGTTGTTGGAATAGCAAACCTGTTCCATTTCGTAAATAAAGTTTTTTTTTTTTTCATGTTGCTTTGGCTTAATGGTGGCTTTACCTCAGGTTCATTAACGTTGCTTTTACTGGGAAGGGAACTTTTAACTGTCTGAAGGCAGTGAAAAGTTTCACACTGTAGCCATATGAAAAGCAGCTTTGCTGTCTAGCTGCAGTTTTCTTTGGAAAGGAAGAACTTGAGCATCTTTTCATTGAGTTTTCTCAATGAAAATGAAATCCATAACTTCACTGCTTTATATGTGAAGTTCTGTTGTCAGATCTCCTGGCCTTGCACCCTGATGGAGCTGCAGCAGTTCTAACTAATGAGTCAAGTCAGGCTCACTGGAGCCTGTAAGCTCTCCCCAGGCTTCTGTGCTTGTATGTAATTTGCGCTGTAAACATCTCCCCAGCTCTCTTGACCTCTAACCCTCCAGCTGGGCTGAAGAAAAATCCTGCTAAGCAAAAGCCATCATCCTGCCAACTATAATCAAGCCTATACAACAATTAATATATGAAGAAGTTCTGTGAAACATATATTTTCTTCTGGTCATTGATTTGGTAAGTGGGTCTTGACAGTTTCAGATAATGAATTTGTTTTCATTGAATTTCTTTTCACCAATGCTAATGAAAGGGAGAGCATTTTCACAACATGAGTCATATCAGTATAATTCAGATTTAAATTGATGATTATAAGTGAGACTTTGGTAAAAGACAAAGTGCTTCTTACAAGTAGTGGTACTGTACTTCACTCTGTTCACTCTGACACACCAAAATAAAGCCAGTTGGTTGTATCTTTGAGGAAATGGAACCAAATGAGTTCCAGCTTTGACTCTTCAACTATTCTGTTCAATACTGTGACAGTGTCACGTCTGTCTAGGAATTACAGATGAAAAAGAGCCTTTTGGCTAACCCTGCCACAGTTGCAGCAGTGTTCATTTATCTGCACTGGGGTTAAATCAATAAATAGATAAAGATTTGTGGCTGAGTAAAGTATTGAGTGGTGGATCTGATCGTTTATGGTTAAAGGCGTCAGTATGTTTGGAATGATGGAATAGCGTCTTGAAACCTGGCCCCTCCCACAGTAATTTGTCAGGGGGTGAGAAATTAAACAGGGTTTGAATTTATTTCTCAGGATCTCGTTTTATTATTTTAATGCATATACTTTACCTCAATTATACACAAATGAAACACTATGAATGCCTTCATAGAAAGACTGTCCAGAGTGGCCCAGGTTTGGAATGATTTCTCCTTGATATCACATTGCCTTTGACTGTGGCAAGAAGGAGTTAATTTGGAAGTTCATCTTAGCAAAATGATCTTAACTCAAAGGTCCACTTACCTACTTTCTCCCTTGTCTTTTTCTTAATCCTAAACACCACTTATACAGTACAAACACCAGTATAAACAAGACTAGGACTACAACCACAGAGGCTCTGAAAGGCCAAACTTTGTCATGCTAGCATGCTCACATTGACAATGCTAACATGCTGATGTTCGCCACATTGACCGTGTTCCCCAACTTAAATGAACATGGTTAGCCATAAACTGAATATAAAGGTGGGTGCAGGCTCCGTGACGTCACCCACAGGTTTTTGAAGAACGGCTTTTAGGCTCAGTGGGCTGCTCCTTGCTCTGCAGGCGTCATTGTCGCCATCTTGGCAGTGCCTGTAGCAAGATAGTATTTGCTGATTACACGCTGATGGAGCTAAATGAAAAGACCAAAGATTACCATAGTCATTGGGGTTATTCATCTGGGAACTCTGAATGTCTTTTATCAGTGAAGAAGATAGAGCGAGAGGTATGTGGCATGTCAGATGATCTCTCTCTCTCTCTCTCTCTCTCTCTCTCTCTTTCTCTCTCTCTCTCCTGATCCAATTGCTGAGGAAAACGGGGTCAAGGACATGGAGACATTTCAAATACATATATAAATAAAAATATAAAATCACATCTAAAAGACACAGGCAGCCAGTGCAGTGATTTAAGAACTGGAGTGATGATGAGGTTTGATACTTTATGGACTAAATATATTAGCATTGTAATAAATTTCACTCTGATGCTCATTTGTTGTTTGTCAACAACTCATTCCCCCTGAGCACCAGCTTTTCTTTTCATATCCCCCACTCCTGCTCTGCTCTCCTTTCCTGCCATCTCTTGACCCGTGAGGCAGAAGGACAAATAAAAGACCTTGGCAGGAGTAGAAGACAGCTTTACTTTCTTTTGTTCCTTGGCTGGCATCCACTGTGGTTGTTGCTTCTCTAATACTGCTTTACAGTACATTTGTCTTCCCCAGTCCTCCCCTCTCCTCCCTTCTCTCCCCATTCTTCATTTCCCCTCTCTGTCTCTCTCTCTCTCTCTTCTCTCTCTCTCTCTCTCTCTCTCTCTCTCTCTCTCTCTCTCTCTTCCCCTTCCTCCTCTCCTTTCATCTGCCCCCTCAGCCCTGCTGCAATATGGCAAATCTTTCCCCCAAAATAATTTCTTTCTCCACTCTCCTCCTCTGTTCTCCTTCCTCCTCCACTCCTCTTCTCTTCTCATCTCATTTTGCCTCTTCCTGACTCGACCCCTCTGATCCTGAACCCGTAGGGGGCTAACACAACCTTTGATATCAGCTCCTCTGTTTGACACGACTCCTTGGGGGAATGAGTGTACCCAGAGAGAGAGGGAGAGAGAGAGAGAGAGAGAGAGAGAGGCGGAGATGAAGGAAGAGGGACACTAAGATTTCACTGATACTTTAAACGCCACTGTCTTTGAAACAGATGACTTGGTCTCCGTATCTGTGCCCAAAGCGAGAAATGTAGCGGCATAACATGACACACAGGTCACGCTGCTTGAAGTGGCAATATGTGTTCACAGCAGATGAACAGAACTCCCTATTTGAGAGAGAGGGTTGTAACAGTATGACTGGTGCACTTTGTAAACAATCGTCCAATTACATGAACTGTTTGTTTTCTTTGGTCCAAACCACCCTAAGATTTGACTCATTTACAGTCTTGGTTGCTCATAAGTAGCTAATTCACTACTCTGTGCATATTTTGGCAGCAGCAGCAGGAATCCAACAACAGTTGACTGCTTGCTCTGTCAAGTTCTCCGTAGTTCCACAGCACATATGTTTACAATGATGAGAGAGAAGTCTTCCATCAAAATTCTTCTTCTTATGCCAGTATCGGAAATGCCTCTCATACTGCCTAAATTACTGAATCGGGTATTGGCTAGTATGTTAGTCAGTGCTCCAGTGCTGCTCTAAAACAGTAGCCTTCACAGGAAGTTGCATTGTGCAGTTACCGGCAACTACTGTTTTAGAGCGGTGAAGAAGAACTGATTTCTGTTAAACAGTGAAACATTAACCATTAGCAAAAATGTCAGCAATATGGCAACATGTTAGACTGGAAAGTCCCACCAGTAAAGGGAGAATGTGTACAGTGTGTATGGCTTTAATTTCGAAGGTGGCACTAGTGTTAGGACAACTAGTTTAAGAATTGCTGTCTATTCCTATTTATTCCTATTCCATTTTTTTGTAGGAAATGATTAATTTATCTGTTCATGTTTCACAAAAGGGTTTACCCTCAGCCATGCCACAGTAGTATACAGCTGTTTTTGTTAATTTCACTTGCAGATTTCGTCAGCTGTAGCTAGCACAGGTCACTGGCTAACTTTTTAATTATGATGGATACATGATATCATGTTGGCAGAATGAAGCTACAGTTGCCAGGTCCCAGGCAAAAAGTGAGATTCACCAGTTGATGGTCCATGCAGATCAATTGTTTTATTATTTCATCCTGAACGATGAGGCTTTCGGCAGTCAGATTTTCACGCCCATAATTCAGAATTCCCTGAGTCTCTACTTGTTAACACTTAATATGAACGAAAGGGTTCTCAGGGAACATCCTGCCTCGATTAAGTTCAGATTTTTCATGTTATTCTGGTTAAGAAACATGAGCTCAAGACATTTATAACTTGTATGTAATTGTTACTTAGTGTTAGTTTGTGAATTAAATAACCCACCAATTCATTTGCTAGTAACAGCAGCAACAGCAATCTTGTTTTTTAGTGGTGACCCCAGACTCGGCCTTTAAAAGTTAGTATACTCATTTAATTGATACTTAAAGGAGGAACCTGCAAGTCTTATTTTCTGCCTCAAATACTTTTACTTTTAATATGATTCTCACAGACATTTGATGAAATACAGGGTGAAAATTTAACTAGTGCAACATTAGATCAATATAGAAAACTGTTTGATATTTCTGGTGCAGTCTGTAGCTTGGAGGTAACATTTCCTACTTTTTTGACCTCCTAGATAAAACATGGTTTAGATATTGTATAAATCTTTTTTTCATGCAATCCCCTCAACTCTACGGAACATTTTATCATGTTTCAGCTCAATGTTTTATTTAGTTTTTTTAGCCTGTGAAATCTGCTGTCATCAACCTGATTTCCAGCTTCAACAAGCAGATGTTTTAAGCAAAAAGGCCAGCCACAAACTGGATCCCAGACTTAATGCAGTTTTAAGTAATAACACAGTACAGCTGCAGGGTTGAGGAATGTCTAAAAGAACATCACACCACTTTACCTCAGGTATGCTGAATGACAGCCAAGTAAACCATCAGTCAGTGCTTTCTAGGGCGAAGATGTGGAAGAGTTCTGAGAAGGCAGTGTGAGGAATCTCACTCCGCTCAATGACAAATTTGCAGCATTCAGATAAATTACAAACAGGGCACGTTTTAAAGGTCAGTGTTACCTGATAACACAATTAGTTTCATGACGCAAGTGAGCAACTGACCTTGTGTTATTGTCACATTTTTGTCCTTGACATAGGAGGCTTTATCTCAGATATATTATCACTCATTGAAAAACAAATAAAATAGAATATCCAAGTAAGCATAGTTCTGGCATCCACAGCTCAAAACATGTCTAGGTGTGTAGGTTAAAACAGGGCTGGGAAAGTTTTTTAAATGTGTAAATCTTCCAATTTTTCATTGGCTATATTTCATTGTCTAGTTAGGACCTGCTTCTGCTCACTGATATATTAAGAAAAACAGATTCCAAGATTGTAGCCCATTCTTTCCTATGAAATGTAAAAATTTGTCAACCATTTTTACAACTACTTCTTCTGTGATCATTGTGTATTTTTACTGCTTTACCAAGTGTGTAGCCGTGCTGCTCTTGGTGTAAAACCAGCAGGAAATTAGTAATCAGGGAAGATCTAGGGAAAGATGCCATTCGGTTGGATTATGGGTAATGAAGTAACCAGTTTTTTTTTGGAGTCTGTTGTGAGTGCCCCAACTTTTTATCTCATCGTCAATAGTTATTTCACACTTGTGAACTTGTACTGCAGCTACTTCACACTACAGCTGGAACACTTTTTGTAGATGTTGTCTGGTCTCCCGCTTTAATTTGTCATCTTATCCATCATGATGAATTAACTTGAAAGCATAGATGTAGTGGGGTTGTGTGAGCTACTTATGTATAGTCAGTGTATTACCTGCAGTAGATTCGTATCAGCGCTCTGCTAGTTTAGAGAGGCAGCAGCAGCACCGGCACAGAAGCTGAGTGATGTACTGCTATGAATGGGGACAGCCATGTTTACACCACTTGTGCATATTAATACGGAAGTTCAACTGTTCACAAAATGTGAAAATATTCAAAATAAAGTGTACACTTTAACTGATACTAGCTTTTTTTCTTTGAGCATTTTTTTAAAGTAGCTAAAGCACATTTTTGTGGATGACCCCGTCCACAGCAGAACATCGCTCAGATTGTTTCCTGCTGCTTTCCCAATCGGAATATACCGCAGGTAATAGTAATGCTATAGGTAACTACCTCACACAATCCCACTTAAATAACCTGAACTGTCACTTTAAGTTCAAGTCCACCAGCACTTTTACCTTTAAGCAAATCAAAATTCAAAGTGATAAACCAGCTAGACATCAATCATATATTCTGACAGAAATAATTGTCGATCTGTCAAGGATTTAAGCTCTGATGTAAGAGGTTTAAAAATATTTTATAAATACTAACATTGATTTTAAATGTACACCCACACACAGGCAAAGGGGGCGGGTGATAGACAAAACTGAGGGGTGAGCGACTGTTCATTAAAGCAGCTAAGCTACTCCCGGCATTGTTGTGAAAGATTGTAAAACTTAATTCCTATCAGACATGAGCATTAACATCTTATCTGTTGTCTTGAGCAAACATGGGCTTAATCCCTCACGCACCCCTCGGGACAAGAGAGAGGAAATGAAGACCATTGCTTCCCACTGGTAACTCACACATAACACAAACACAGTTTAAACAAAGAAATGCAAAGGCACACATACCCACACACACCCACACACACATATAAATACATAGATGTATGAAGACAAAGGCATAAGTCAATATGTCCTGACTGGCACATGCAACACTGAAAGAGTCAATGTCACACATACATTTGGGCACAAAAACAGACACAGGCACACACACTTCCACCCTGGCTGGCAGCGCAATGTGTTGCTTGGCATTCTGCAAATGTCAGAAGGATAGTGCTCACAAATTCAGCCAGGCACCTGGGAGATTACATTTTATCAACATACAAATGAGCACTGCTTCATACTACACTGGGCACTGTGACAGAATACTAACCATGGCTGAGATGATAGGAAAATGGCTGTGACATTGAATTGTTGTGCCCCTGTGTGTGTGCGTGCATGTGTGTGCACCATAATCACATAGGGAGACACTAACGCTCACCAGCATTTTATTCTGTCTCCAGTCCAGAGACTTTAGATTAAGCTCAAATGGCTGTAAGACAAGACATTATTATTAACCTAATCTTAACACTCGAAATACAGCAGCATAGCAAACTACTCACCTTTCACAAAGCCAGGGTAGACACACTGTTGAGTGTTACTTACACCACCAACACAGGCTTTCATCATTCACTAAAGGTCATTTATTTTCCTGAAAATCATATAAATCACAAAAAACTGATGTCTAATGTGTTCAAAGTTGTCATTTTCTAGTGGTCCATTTCAAACACAAGGCAAGTTGCGTTTATATAAAACTAATTTGTTTTCCCAGTCATGTTTTGATGGATCTGTGACTCCAGAGACCGAGGTTCACAGAATCCTGTTTGTGTTTTAAAGGGGCTATATGCAAGTTGTGGTTTCTTGCCAGGAGCGGGTGGTGGTAATTGTCGCCCGTTTTGGCCATTGTTGTCATTACAATATAAGAGGTTATAATGCGTCCTCTGAACAGCACTATGTCTTCAGGCGAGACTATAGGCTACAGTGAGTCGCCATCGAAAGTGATGAGATGGGCAGGTGCTAGCTGGTTAGCATGCTAACTTCAGAAAAGAAAAGTTAGCATTGGCACTGCTTTCCACCTCTTGGTGAATAAAAGAATGAAGCTTGAGGCTGAACTCACGTTTCTTCTGGACTGGTGAGAAAACAGTTGTTAATGCTAATGCTGGCTATGTAGCATTAGCCAAAACTTACAGGTAGCTCCTTTAAGTTTAAGCAACACAAAGCACTTGGGTTGAGGTAAGAGAGGGCTCATGGTTTGTTACATTAAAACAGTAAATACAGCATGTTGTGTCTCCTGCTTGAAGTGTAGAAGTGTTAGGTTTAGAGCCCTAACCCTACTAAACCAGGATCTCAAATCCTTCCATCACCTAAACAAGTGCTGGGTGAACCTAAACATAACCACAAAAGACTGAAATATCTCAACAACTAATCTGAAGTATGTCTATATATTTTCCATACATTTCTTTGCAGACATTCGTTGTCTCTAGAGGGTGAATCCAAAAAACTTTTTTTCTTTTGATCTTTTATAAATTGTCCAACACTTTGGGTTATGACGAAATAACTGTAAAACTAACACTCCCATCAAGCTCTCTTTTGTTACTGACTGCCTCATGTCGGCTAGTTTGGAAAACCGTTACTCATTTCCAAGCACTTAGGAGTCATCGCCATAACGATTCAGAGACATTAGTTTGTGTTACATATGTTACAGTAATTGAAATGACTAACAATTGTTACAGTGTCCTTGGTACAGCATAACAACTGCAGTGCAGTAAAGCACTTCAGCTAAGTGCACAATCCATCCATATGTTTTCTGTATCTGCTTTTCCTGTCTAGGGCTGTGGTAGACCTTCAGTCCATCTCAGCATGCAGTGGACAATAGGCAGTGTACACTGTTGACAGAACAGGCAAACATGTTTACTCTCACGTCAACAGGCCGTGACAAAAAAACAAAACATGGCAAAAAAGCACAAGGTGATGAAACCAATTCTGAGATGAGTTTATGCTGGTATTTGCAGAACAGACAGATTATAAGTGGTGTTGTATCTGATTTCACTGAATTGGTTTTGGGTGATAAATTGTTTCTGTGTTTTTTGTATATCTGATGATTTTAAAAAGTCGTCTGTTTTATTTTGCTTCCCTGTGAAGCACTTTGTAATTTGGATTTTTGAAAAGCGCTCTACAAATAAAGATTACAGTTATTATAACAAGATTGGGAAAATGAAAGATAAGAAGGGTGGCAATGATGAGGAAGTGAAAATTGAAAGGTGGACAATGAGGAAAGGAAGCATTGGACTTGAGGAGGAAGGAGGAGGTAATGAGAGAGAGAAACAAGCAGTGAGGAGGAAGTTGTAATATTTACTCCGTGAATTGTCACAAAGGTCGAATAGTGTGGAAGTTAATGGATTGATGTTAGTAACGATGATTGCGGTACGAGCTCAGAAAGACACTGATGCCCAGATGCTGTTTTGAATGAGCCGCACTGTCAGGTTTGACTCTGAAGAACTCATGAAACAGATGAGATATTGATGTTGCAATATGCTCGAGCTATTTCACAGTTATCAATATGTGATTTATTCTTCACTACCATACACTTCAAATATCTGCGCGTGTGTGTGTGTGTGTGTGTGTGGGGGCTATTTATTTTCCCATCAATATGTAAAGTATTATGGTTGCATATAATACCTCTCAAGTCAATGGGTTGCAAAGAAGTGCAGCTTATACAGCAGAGGATGTAGTGTGATATAAAGAGATGGAGAGTGAAAGGAGCTCTGCATCCTTCATCTTACATCTACTTTCCCATATGTAAGGGGTCTATATGTGCGTGTGTGTGTGTATATGTACGTATTATTGTAAAGTGTATTGTATTTTATATGTGATGAGTGACAGCACCATAATAATGATCAAGACAACATACTGTATGTAATAGGGAAATCACTCTGATTATCATGCTGGCAAAACAGGAGAGGACATGAAAACTAAGTGAGAGATGAGAACAAATAGACAAACATCACGGATGGATGGATGATGAATGTAGAGGCATGAGGAAATGTCTGATTTAATTGCTTTCTCTTCTCTCTGCATTTTCAAAACCAGATGAGGTCCAACACTGTCGAGGTGAAAAGGGTTCAGAGAATCATAACAGCAGCTCCTAAAATTTAAATGTATATGTATATGTATGCTTTATATTTTGGTTCTCCAAAGCGATCCACGTTACAGTGAATTGAAAACACTAAAGAAGCTGAGACACGTAATTTAACATAAAATAGAATAACCACCTTTACGGAGCTTCATTCATTATCATCAATTTTAGTTTTGCAGTTTGCACAGAAATAAGAATTTTACAATTCGTAAACATGAATAATTGTGTTTCCTTTAGCATCGTTCTGTAAACTGTTTCGATGCTATTTTAATATTTGCTAATCACTTTAGACGCCTGTCCTAATTAAGATGTTTCTAGTATTAATTGTTCTTTCTCGTCTTTCTTCTCTGTGTCTGATAACTTGTGGCAGAGACATTGTTTTTTTTTTTTTTATAAAAACTGATTGGTTAGGGGAGTGTCTTCATCCATTTATGGCTAATTGTGGGAGTGGAAATGAGGTTCGTGCACATGTGCCCAATTTCTCATTGAGTGAGATTCATAAAGCGGAAATATGCATACGCATGCCTTTATAATTCTGACGAAAAGAATGCATATGCATATTTTGTGTTTTGTGTGTACATGTAGTTTTAGTCATGAATCTACACAGAGCTTTTGGCCCCAGATGTCTCATACTTTATATACCATCCACAGTATGTTGTGGAAAAGTGGCGTCCTACTACAACACAAGAGTGAAGAAACAAAATCTTTAAAGACACACTTTTGTTCACAAGAAAAACACATCCTGTCCTCTAATTTTCCTTCCTTCGAATGTGGCATTCTCACAGTGTGCCATGCACACACACAAACACACACTTCAAATGATGGGTTTGAGGAAGACAGGTAGAAACTTGTCAATAACAGCAGCATTTTAGTCCCGCCCCCCGCCCCCCCCCAAAAAAAAAAAAAAAAAAAAAACCAGGAGAGAAAAAGAAGCATTTCAGTAAAACCAGACAAGAACTCATTATGTGGTTTACAAAAGCAATAGAGCTGGGTGGAGAGGGGAGGATGAGAGGAAGAGGGGGGTGGAAAAAAAGGTGGGGGGCTCTATTCACACCCCTCAGTTAGAAGATGCAAGGTCAAGAACACTCAGTGTGACAAGATGAGTGATTGGAGAGGAGTTTCAAGCAGAATCTTTTCCATTAGAATAGCTGGGAATCAGACAAATGTGGCGCCTTCGAGTGTGTCTGCCCATCACAGGAAGATAGACACATCTGGATCACCTGACAGACAGACAGACAGACAAGGAAAAGTTTTAAATCCAATCATTTCCAAATGGTGCAATGTTTTATGGTCATTTTGGAGGGAGACAGTTTACAAACAGATAATGTCTGATCGCTGCTGTGGCACATTAAAGGCCCATTAAAATGCAGCGATGCATTTGTTTTCTTTTTCCTCTGTATTTATGCTCAGTGTTTCCCAAAAACTCTGTTCTCTCTGTTAAATACAAAAGGCGAGAAAAAAGTAAGTGAACCCTTAGGAATTATCTTTGTTTATGTTTTTACTGCTGTGAACAATCCAATCTACACTTCTTATGTACTTGTACTTTATATTCCCATTGTAAATGCATTTCTATTTTAGCTCTATTATTATTTTTATTATTATTATTAATACATTTTATCTAATTTTCTTACTTCTTTTGGTATCTGTTTATCTTGAATGTAAGCTGCTGGAACACTCTAATTTCCCTTTGGCATTAATAAGTGTTATCTTTTAAATTTGTCAGAAGTTGCTTGTATCAGAAGTTACAATAATGAACAAACAATTTATTTTTTACTAATAACACAGTAATCATTGTGTTGTTCTTGTCCATATTGAAACCATAATTAATTAAAATATTCACAGTTGTTGGAAAAAGTGTGTGAACCCCTCAGCTGATGACGAATAAACAAAAGCTAATTGGAGTCAGGAGTTATCAAACCTGGATTCAGTCAATGAAACCAGATTGGAGGTTTGGGTTAGAGACACTTTGCCTTATGAAAACACTCAAACATTTTGCTATTCACAAGAAACATCTGCTGATGTGAACCATGTCTCACAAAAGACAGATCTCAGAAGACATAGAATGAAGAATAGTTGATTCGTACAAAGCTGAAAGGGTTACAGAGTCATATCAAAGAGTTCAGATCTGCATCAGTCCACAGTCAGACAAACTGTCTGTAAATGGAGATGATTTAGTTCTGTGGCTACTCTACATAGAAGTGGGCCTCCAGCTAAGATGACTCTAAATACAACACAGAATTATGAGTAACATGACAACCTCATCTCAGTTCATCAGTCTAACATACGCAGATCATGGTTGGTGGTTTGTATGGAGCACAGTGTCCTGCCAAAGACACCATGGAGGAAGACACTGCACTGGTAGTGGACAGTACAGTGTACACACAGTCCACACAGTCATACATTTTGAGCTGCACATACCCTTGCAGACATGGGCAGAAGTTAAAATTTACGACATGTGGACCCTTGTAGACCCTCACAGCTGTACAGGTGGGGAAGAGGGAATCACAGGGATGATGATGGTGAGGAGAAAAGAAATGGGCATTTTATGAGGGTTTACTGAGGTGTTTGTGTTTGGTTTTGCTGTCAAGGGCAACAGGAGGTGAAAATAGGTTGTGGCAAATGTATTTATTTATTCATTTGATTGAGTTTAATATAACTTTACTAACCCTTAGAAATATTTTAGAATGTCACATTCAAGGTATTTCTTTTTGATATCCCTCACACTACTTACCTGTTTTAGTTTGTCTGAAAATATGTTTTTGTGTCAGTACCACAACTTTCCACAAGTTGATCAAACATGGCCTGTATACATTTCCTGTACATAATTTATTCATCCTTATTAGTTGTTTCTATCAGGCACAGTTTACACAGTATTTACTGTAAACCACACCCCAACTGTCTTTACTGCAGCAAAACCATTTTGAATTTGAAATCTGCATGATCTATATATTTTCTGTATGTTTGTATTCATTATATTAAAATGCTTTTAGTAGCTGTTTCACACATTAGCCATCTTTATAGCTAATATCACTGTATCGTAGCTTGACATTACTAAGGAGCTTTTTTGTTTAGCTGCTTAGCTCCATAGCTAAGTCATATTTTCTTAGAGAAACAAAGTACAAAATAACATAAACAAAATCACATCAGGGTTTGGTATCATTTTTGTAGTGTTGACATGACATCTAGATTCAGAGCTGAAATGGTCTCAGAGGAATAAATAATGAAGTTAGACATCTCAGATGAAGACAACACAGACTCACATATAATCACAGTGTTTCCAGTTCATTGAACTAGTAGGGAGGTGTGGGGTGCCACAGGGGAAAAACAAAAAGGGTCAAGTGAAAATGATGTCAGATCTGCCCAAGTAAAAGTAACTGATGTTAACAGAGTAATTACAGAGTGTAATTAACCAGTTTGTGCAGTGACAGATAGAGACAGTTAGTTTGAAATGCAAATAAAAATCAGAATTACAAATCTACAAATTATTATAACAGTATGTTACATGTCACTTAATAATCTCATCCACTAAAAACAGACAAGACATGACAAAGATAAAAAAAAAAAAAAATCTTTTAAAAAACTTTCATAGTGAAATAATCAAACAATTCTTTCTTAAATGCCACACAGAATAAAATATTCCAGCAGACGATGCACTCGCTGTCAAACTTTGAGGGAGCTTATGCTTCAACTCCAAAGAACTCAACTGTTAAAAAAAAAAGAAGAAGTTAAAACCACATAAAAGAGCAACTAGTGTGCAGGGTGACACATTCCATGTTTATTACATTAAACACAGACACTGTATTTTATTCTGATATAATTCTGCAGCTGCACATTCCTCCTCTGGAGAGAGTCAGTGTGTGGAGCTTTTTCACTCTTAGTCTGCTGACCGAAATAGACTACACTGGCGGAGTTCATTGTAATGTCATTGTGGACAGTGTTGAAAGTCCACATGATTGTGTGGATAATAGCCAGTGCTGCAGGAGACCAGCTGAATTGTTTTCTGACGAGTTGGGTTGGATAGTCAAATTACTTTCAACTCAGTCCTGATCCTCGACTGCACGGCAGTTTCCACCCATGCACCAGACTTGGCGTGGTCTTGCACTTGACTGCAGCCCATGTGGACACTCAAGGTTTTAATCAGCCTTCCCCTGTGAAAAGAACTGGGGCTATACCATTTCCTCAAACAATGCACTGTCCAACTGTCTTCACAAGAAAAAGATTCATTCAGTTGAAATTACAAATCATAAAGTCTGTCAGAACTCCAGAGAGAACTAATCATCTATCAGAGTGCTGACTCGAGGAAAATTTGTCATTTTTTTAATCTTTATTCCCCTTGTCAAATACATTTTTACCTGGTTCTTACTGTGGAAAAATTGCAGTTACAAAGGTTTCTTGTCAAACTGACAGTGTGATATGATGTACTGCATGATCTTTATATTGTATGTAACAAATCTGAAATATATGAAATGAAAACTGAGAATGTAACCATCTCTTAAATTCAGACCTTGTTGACAAAAGCCTGTAACAGATTGTAGTTACACCAATATTTCTATTTCCTTGAATGTTTTCTGTGGATCCAGAGGAGGATTTGACAGGATTGAAAAAGATTAAACCTTCTCCACGAGACTAACTAAAAAAGCTTGTACTGTACAGACAGTGGCAGTGACAGTATAAGTGTGGCAAAACAATTGTGCATTTTATGACTAAAGCATGAAAGTTTCAGCATATACTCTACATACCCGAAAGGTTTTATTTCAGGTGTGGAGGCAATTTGTATCTGACCTTTGGTGACCTTGGGAGGTATTTGCTGCTGTGGCCGTTTATCATAATATTGCTTAGAGGTACAATTTTGCAGGGGGATTGCAGACCATGTGTTAAGGTAGCTACAGCTTGTTAAAAACACTCACAACTTCTGTTGTGTGTTCTATGGAATTACATGACTAGCTAGGACGTTAGCGAACATTCTAATCAGAAGCTAGCGTGCCAGTTTGGTCTGGACCACACTCATTACTCCAGGGGACTCTGCCCTGTCCCAGAGGTCACATGTGAAATGCCTCCACGTCTGAAACTTCATTGTTTATAGAAACACTGGAGAAAGTTTCAAGCTTTAGTCATAAAATTCACAATACCTTCCATATACAAGCTTACCTTCTGCACTAATAGTAAGTCATAAAAACAACATAGTATACAAAGTCATAAAAACGTCATAGCAACGACATAGTATAGTAAATCATGAGAACATCATAAGTTCACAGTAAGGCATAAAAACAACATAGTATCAGTCCCAGCTGTGTTTCCCAGTGTTTTCCCTTTTCCTGTTTGTCCTCCCTTCCCTGAGTATGTGTCTGTGTGCTTTCCCTGACATCAGCTGACTTAGCAGAGGCATGGTCTGGACAGCAACTCACCACCATACCTGCAATCTATCACTCATCATCTGTATATGTACCCCGGCCATCCATCCATTCTCTCGGCCGCTCTGATTAGTTAAAGTGACTGCAGGGTTATCTTCTGATTCAGTGATCTTCCTGGTGTTTTGCCTGTATTAACTCTTTGTTCTGTGCTCTAGAAGACTTCCTGATTTGTGGACTGCTGATCCTGCCACACTCCGCTGTCGCCACACCACGCCACCTACCGGCTTTTGGTCTCCAACCGTCCCTCGTGTTTCAAGAGTGTGTTACTCAACTACCTCTGGCCTCCTGTGTCCTCCATACTCCTGTCTCATGTTCTCTCCAGCCACCTGGATTCCCCAGAAGCACTCCCCCTCCACATTCACCATCACCATTGCCTTCTCCCCAATAAACTCCCTTGGACTGTTATTGCTGGAGTGTTCTGTATCTCTGTCTCTACTCTGGGGTCCAACATCAGTTCTGACAAATACGTAACACATAGTATAGTAAGGCATAAGAAACATAGTATAGTAAAGCATAAAAACATCATATTATAAATATGGCCAATATAAAAATCTTATAGTATATTGACTTATAGAAACAACATAGTATAGTAAGGTAAAAAATGTCATAAAAACTTGCATTATAATAAGGCATAATAACGTAATAGTATAGTAAGGTATAAAAATATCATAAAAACATCATAGTATAGTAAAGAATGAAAACGTCATAAAAACATATGGCAAGTCAAAAACGCCACAGTATAGTAATTCAAAAACGTATAGTAAGGCATAAAAAACGTCATATTATAGTAACGCATGAAAAACGTCATAAAAACATCATACTACACTAAGCATGAAAAATGTCATAGTGTAGTTAATCAAAAAAACGTCATAGTATAGTAAGGCATAAAAAAGGTCATAAAAACAACGGTGTAGCAAGGCATAAAAAACAGTATAGTAAGGCATGAAAAATGTCATAAAAACGTCATAGTATATTATGATTTAAACAATGTCATAAAAACATCATAGTATTTTATGATTTAAACAATGTCATAAAAACGTCATAGTATACTATGGCATTAAAAATATAGTATAGAAAGGTAGAAAAAATATAAAAACACCATAGTATAAGTAAGGCATGAAAAATGTCATAGTATAGCAAGGTAAAAAAAATGTCATGAAAACGTCATAGTATAGTATGGTTTAAAAAATGTCATAAAAACAATAGTGCTGTAAGGCAATAAAAAAAAGTATAGTAAGGCATGAAAAATGTTATAAAAACGTCATAGTATATTATGGCATTAAAAATGTCATAGTATAGCAAGGTATAAAAAATATCATAAAAACGTCATAGTATAGTAAGGTATGAAAAATGTCATAGTATACTGTCCCATTAAGTTGTTTAGTTTTTCCACTTCCTGTTTTATTTTATTTGGATCCCCTCACTTCCTGTTTGTGTTTGTTCTCAGTGTCTCGACTCCCTGTGTGTGTGATTGTTCATTGTCTTCACCTGTGTCTCATTATCCCCTCTCCCTGTGTGTATTTATACCCCTCCTCTCCCTGTGTGTCTTTGTCAGATCGTCTGCGTTTCTAGTCACAGTGTTTTGGCTCCTTTTCCTTGTGTCGTTGACTCCTGCCAGGGCGCCGCCTCCGGTGGTCTCTGCCTCCGTGCTGCCTCCGGTGGTCCCTGACTCTGTGCCGCCTTCGGTGGCCCAGCTGACTCCTGATTCTGGTTCACAGTCAATGGTCCGGCCGATCCCTGCTCATCTTGTCCTGTCGGCGGTCCAGCTGACTCCTGACTCTGGTTCCCAGTCAGTGGTCCGGCTGATACCTGCTTCTCGTGTTCTGTCGGCAGCCCAGCTTCCTCCTGCCCCTGGTACCCAGTCGGCTCCTGTCACCCTCCAGAGGGGCGACGCCATCCTCTGGCTCGACCTCCGGAGGGACCCCGTCTTCGCCGCCGGCCTCCAGAACGGCTCGTCCGTTTGCCCGACCTCCGGGTCACCCCACTGAACTGCCCAGCCTATCCATAAGGCCTCCAAGCCGTCCACCTGAGTTGCCCTGTTTTGTCCCTTGTGTCCCTCCTCCGGACCCCCTCCTCCCGCCCTGGGGTCGTCTGGAAGCCGTCCCTTAAGGGGAGGGTACTGTCATGGTCTCAGCCTGGAGGCTCCAGGGTTTTGGTTTTTTTGGACTTTCTTGATGATTTAGTTTTCTATGTTTTGGGTTTCTCTTCTGGGTTTTGAGTATTTTTGGTTTGAATATTTCTGGTTTGGGTATTTCTAGTGTCTAGTTTAGTCTTCCTTGTCTTGTGCTCCGTTTCCCTGTGCACTTCCTGTTTTATTTTGTAATTGGTTTCCATGTGTGTCTCAGTGTTTTGCTTCCTGTCTTGGTCCTGTTTTCTGTGTGGTGATTGTCTGCCCTGCCCTAATGTGTTTCACCTGTGTTCAATCACTCTTGTCTATATAGTCTTTGTGCTCCCCTTTGTCTATGTCGGTTCTGTTTTTCTGGGTTTGTTCTCATCGGTTCACGTCGCCTGTTCAAGTCCCCTGTGTTTCCTTGTGCTTTGAGCTTTCTGCTTAGTGCCCAGTGTTATATCGTGCTTTGGCTTCCTGTTCAGTTGGTTCACAAGTTTTGTAAGTTCTTCTGATTATTAAACATTTTTCACTTTCTCCCAAGTGTTGGCTGCATTTTGGGTCCACCACTTCTTACCACAAACCGTAACAGCATACTACAGTTTACTAAATGTGACGACATAGTATAGCAAGGCTTGAAAAACGTCATACTTATAGTAAGGTATAAAAAATGTTGTAAAAACAACATAGCATATAGCAAGGCATAAAAAACGACATAGTATAATAAGGCATAAAAAGTTATAAAATCGTCATCATATATTAAGTCATAAAAACGTCATAGTATAGTAAGGCATAAACAGTCATAGTATAGTGAGGCATAAAAAGTCATAAAAACGACATAGTATAGTAAGCCACAAAGTCATAGTATAGTAAGGCATAAAAAGTCATAAAAACGTCATAAGGCATAAAAAGTAATAAAAATTTCTTGGTATAGTAAGGCATAAAAAGTCATAATATAGTAATGCATAAAAGTCATAAAAACGTCATAGTATAGTAAGGCATAAAAAGTCATAAAGACGACATAGTATAGTAAGGCATAAAATGTCACAAAAACGTAATAGTATAGTAAGGTATAAAAGGTATAGTATGGTAAGGCATAAAAAGTCATTGTATAGTAAGGCTTAAAAAGGCAGAAAAAATCATAGTATAGTAAGGCATAGAAAGTCATAAAAACGTCATAGTATAGTAAGGCATAAAAATCATAGTATAGTAAGGCATAAAAAGCCATAGTGTAGTAAGGCATAAAAAGTCATAAAATCGTCATAGTATAGTAAGGCATAAAAAGTCATAGAAACGTCATAGTATATAGTAAGGCATAAAAAATAATAGTATAGTAAAGCATAAAAAGTCATAGTATAGTAAGGCATAAAAAGTCATAAAAACATCATAGTATAGTAAGTCACAAAAAGTCATAGTATAGTAAGGCATATAAAGTCATAAAAACATTATAGTATAGTAAGGTATAAAAAGTCATAAAAGCGTCTTGGTATAATAAGGCATAAAAAGTCATAAAAACGTATTGGTATAGTAAGGCATAAGAAGTCATAGTATAGTAAGGCATAAAAAGTCATAGTATAGTAAGGCATAAAAAGTCATAGAAACGTCATAGTATAGTAAGGCATAAAAAGCAATAGTGTAGTAAGGCAAAAAAATTAATAAAAACGTCATAGTATAGTAAGGCGTAAAAAGTCATAAAAACGTCATAGTATAGTAAGGCATAAAAAGTCATAGAAACGTCATAGTATAGTGAGGCATAAAAAGTCATAGTATAGTAAGGCATAAAAAGTCATAAAAACGTCATAGTATAGTAAGGCATAAAAAGTCATAAAAACGTCATAGTATATAGTAAGGCATAAAAAGTCATAAAAACGTCATAGTACAGTAAGGCATAAAAAGTCATAGTATAGTAAGGCATAAAAAGTCATAGTATAGTAAGCATAAAAAGTCATAAAAATGTCATAGTATAGTAAGGCATAAAAAGTCATAAAAACGTCATAGTATAGTAAGGCATTAAAAGTCATAAAAACGTCATAGTATAGTAAGGCATAAAAAGTCATAGTATAGTAGGCATAAAAAGTCATAAAAACATCATAGTATAGTAAGTCACAAAAAGTCATAGTATAGTAAGGCATATAAAGTCATAAAAACGTTATAGTATAGTACGGCATAAAAAGTCATAAAAGCGTCTTGGTATAGTAAGGCATAAAAAGTCATAAAAACGTCATAGTATAGTAGGCATAAAAAGTCATAGTATAGTAGGCATAAAAAGTCATAGTATAGTAAGGCATAAAAAGTCACAAAAACGTCATAGTATAGTAAGGCATAAAAAGCCATAGTATAGTAAGGCATAAAAAGTCATAAAAAAGTCATAGTATAGTAAGGCATAAAAAGTCATGAAAAATGTCATAGTATAGTAAGGCATAAAAAGTCATAGAAACGTCATAGTATAGTAAGGCATAAAAAGCAATAGTGTAGTAAGGCAAAAAAATTAATAAAAACGTCATAGTATAGTAAGGCGTAAAAAGTCATAAAAACGTCATAGTATAGTAAGGCATAAAAAGTCATAAAAACGTCATAGTATAGTGAGGCATAAAAAGTCATAGTATAGTAAGGCATAAAAAGTCATAAAAAAGTCATAGTATAGTAAGGCATAAAAAGTCATAAAAACTTCATAATATATTAAGGTATAAAAAGTCATAAAAACGTCATAGTACAGTAAGGCATAAAAAGTCATAGTATAGTAAGGCATAAAAAGTCATAGTATAGTAAGGCATAAAAAGTCATAAAAATGTCATAGTATAGTAAGGCATAAAAAGTCATAAAAACGTCATAGTATAGTAAGGCATTAAAAGTCATAAAAACGTCATAGTATAGTAAAGCATAAAAAGTCATAGTATAGTAAGGCATAAAAAGTCATAAAAACATCATAGTATAGTAAGTCACAAAAAGTCATAGTATAGTAAGGCATATAAAGTCATAAAAACGTTATAGTATAGTACGGCATAAAAAGTCATAAAAGCGTCTTGGTATAGTAAGGCATAAAAAGTCATAAAAACGTATTGGTATAGTAAGGCATAAAAAGTCATAGTATAGTAAGGCATAAAAAGTCATAGTATAGTAAGGCATAAAAAGTCACAAAAACGTCATAGTATAGTAAGGCATAAAAAGCCATAGTATAGTAAGGCATAAAAAGTCATAAACATGTCATAGTATAGTAAGGCATAAAAAGTCATGAAAATGTCATAGTATAGTAAGGCATAAAAAGTCATAGAAACGTCATAGTATAGTAAGGCATAAAAAGCAATAGTGTAGTAAGGCAAAAAAATTCATAAAAACGTCATAGTATAGTAAGGCATAAAAAGTCATAAAAACGTCATAGTTTAGTAAGGCATAAAAAGTCATAGAAACGTCATAGTATAGTAAGGCATAAAAACTCATAGTATAGTAAGACATAAAAAGTCATAGTATAGTAAGGCATAAAAAGTCATAAAAACTTCATAATATATTAAGGTATAAAAAGTCATAAAAACGTCATAGTATAGTAAGGCATAAAAAGTTATAAAAACAACATAGTATAGTAAGGCATAAAAAGTCATAGAAACGTCATAGTATAGTAAGTCATAAAAAATAATAGTATAGTAAGGCATAAAAAGTCATAGTATAGTAAGGCATAAAAAGTCATAAAAACGTCATAGTATAGTAAGGCATAAAAAGTCACAGTATAGTAAGGCAAAAAAAGTCATAAAAACATCATAGTAAAGTAAGGTATAAAAAGTCATAAAAACGACATATTATAGTAAGGCGTGAAAAATCATAGTATAGTAAGGCATAAAAAGTCATACTATATTGAGGAATAAAAAGTCATAAAAACGTCATAGTATGGTAAGGCATAAATAATAATAGTATAGTAAGGCATAAAAAGTCACAGTATAGTAAGGCACAAAAAAACATAGTATAGTAAGGCATAAAAAGTCATAAAAACGTCATATTATAGTAAGGCATAAAAAGCCATAATATAGTAAGGCATGAAAAGTCATAAACATGTCATAGTATAGTAAGGCATAAAAAGTCATAAAAACGTCATAGTATAGTAAGGCATAAAAAGCCATAATATAGTAAGGCATAATAATTCATAGAAACGTCATAGTGTAGTAAGGCATAAAAAACAATAGTATATTGAGGCATAAAAAGTCATAAAAACGTCATAGTATAGTAAGGCATAAAAAAGTCATAAAAAGTCATAGTATAGTAAGGCATAAAAACTCATAAAAACGTCATAGTATAGTGAGGCATAAAAAGTCATAAAAACATCATAGTATTGTAAGGCATAAAAAATAATAGTATAGTAAGGCATAAAAAGTCATAAAAACGTCATAGTAAAGTAAGGCATAAAAATCATAGTATAGTAAGGTATAAAAAGTCATAAAAACGTCATAGTATAGTAAGGCATAAAAAGTAATAGAAACGTCATAGTATAGTAAGGCATAAAAAGTCATAGTATAGTAAGGCATAAAAAGTCATAAAAACGTCATAGTATAGTGAAGCATAAAAAGTCATAAAAACGACATAGTATTGTAAGGCATAAAAAATCATAGTATAGTAAGGCATAAAAAGTCATAAAAACGTCATAGTATAGTAAGGCATAAAAAGTCATAAAAACGTCATAGTATAGTAAGGCATAAAAAGTCATAGAAACGTCATAGTATAGTAAGGCATAAAAAATAATAGTATAGTAAGGCATAAAAAGTCATAGTATAGTAAGGCATAAAAAGTTATAAAAACAACATAGTATAGTAAGGCATAAAAAGTCATAGAAACGTCATAGTATAGTAAGTCATAAAAAATAATAGTATAGTAAGGCATAAAAAGTCATAGTATAGTAAGGCAAAAAAAATAATAGTATAGTAAGGCATAAAAAGTCATAAAAACGTCATAGTATAGTAAGTCATAAAAAGTCATAGTGTAGTAAGGCAAAAAAATTCATAAAAACGTGATAGTATAGTAAGGCATAAAAAGTCATAAAAACATCATAGTATAGTAAGGCATAAAAAGTCATAGAAACGTCATAGTATAGTAAGGCATAAAAACTCATAATATAGTAAGGCATAAAAAGTCATAAAAAGTCATAGTATAGTAAGGCATAAAAAGTCTTAGTATAGTAAGGCACAAAAAAACATAGTATAGTAGGGCATAAAAAGTCATAAAAACGTCATAGTATAGTAAGGCATAAAAAAGTCATAAAAAGTCATAGTATAGTAAGGCATAAAAAGTCATAAAAACTTCATAATATATTAAGGTACAAAAAGTCATAAAAACGTCATAGTACAGTAAGGCATAAAAAGTCATAGTATAGTAAGGCATAAAAAGTCATAAAAACGTCATAGTATAGTAAAGCATAAAAATTCATAAAAATGTCATAGTATAGTAAGGCATAAAAAGTCATAAAAACGTCATAGTATAGTAAGGCATTAAAAGTCATAAAGACACCATAGTATAGTAAGGCATAAAAAGTCATAGTATAGTAAGGCAAAAAAAAGTCATAAAAACGTCATAGTACAGTAAGGCACAAAAAGTCATAGTATAGTAAGGCATAAAAAGTCATAGTATAGTAAGGCAAAAAAGTCTTAAAAACGTCATAGTAAAGTAAGGCATAAAAATCATAGTATAGTAAGGCATTAAAAGTCATAAAAACGTCATAGTATAGTAAGGCATAAAAAGTTATAAAAACAACATAGTATAGTAAGGCATAAAAAGTCATAGAAACGTCATAGTATAGTAAGTCATAAAAAATAATAGTATAGTAAGGCATAAAAAGTCACAGTATAGTAAGGCAAAAAAAGTCATAAAAACATCATAGTAAAGTAAGGTATAAAAAGTCATAAAAACGACATATTATAGTAAGGCGTGAAAAATCATAGTATAGTAAGGCATAAAAAGTCATACTATATTGAGGAATAAAAAGTCATAAAAACGTCATAGTATGGTAAGGCATAAATAATAATAGTATAGTAAGGCATAAAAAGTCATAGTATAGTAAGGCACAAAAAAACATAGTATAGTAAGGCATAAAAAGTCATAAAAACGTCATAGTATAGTAAGGCATAAAAAGCCATAATATAATAAGGCAAGAAAAGTCATAAACATGTCATAGTTAGTAAGGCATAAAAAGTCATAAAAACGTCATAGTATAGTAAGGCATAAAAAGTCATAGAAACGTCATAGTATAGTAAGGCATAAAAAGTCATAAAAAGTCATAGTATAGTAAGGCATAATAATTCATAAAAACGTCATAGTATAGGAAGGCATAAAAAGTCGTAAAAATGTCATAGTATATTAAGGCATAAAAAGTCATAGAAACGTCATAGTGTAGTAAGGCATAAAAAACAATAGTATATTGAGGCATAAAAAGTCATAAAAACGTCATAGTATAGTAAGGCATAAAAAAGTCATAAAAAGTCATAGTATAGTAAGGCATAAAAACTCATAAAAACGTCATAGTATAGTGAGGCATAAAAAGTCATAAAAACATCATAGTATTGTAAGGCATAAAAAATAATAGTACAGTAAGGCATAAAAAGTCATAAAAACGTCATAGTAAAGTAAGGCATAAAAATCATAGTATAGTAAGGTATAAAAAGTCATAAAAACGTCATAGTATAGTAAGGCATAAAAAGTAATAGAAACGTCATAGTATAGTAAGGCATAAAAAGTCTTAGTATAGTAAGGCATAAAAAGTCATAAAAACGTCATAGTATAGTGAAGCATAAAAAGTCATAAAAACGTCATAGTATAGTAAGGCATAAAAAGTAATAGAAACGTCATAGTATAGTAAGGCATAAAAAATCATAGTATAGTAAGGCATAAAAAGTCATAAAAACGTCATAGTAAAGTAAGGCATGAAAAATTGTAGTATAGTAAGGCATAAAAACTCATTGTAGTAAGGCATTAAAACCTCATAAAAATGACATAGTATAGTAAGTATAAAAAGTTATAAAAACCTCATAGTATAATAACGCATAAAAAGTCATAAAAACGTCATAGTATAGTAAGGCATAAAAAGTCATAAAAACGTCATAGTATAGTAAGGCATAAAAAATAATAGAAACGTCATAGTATAGTAAGGCATAAAAAATAATAGTATAGTAAGGCATAAAAAGTCATAGTATAGTAAGGCATAAAAAGTTATAAAAACAACATAGTATAGTAAGGCATAAAAAGTCATAGAAACGTCATAGTATAGTAAGTCATAAAAACGTCATAGTATAGTAAGGCATAAAAAGTCATAAAAACGTCATAGTATAGTAAGGCATAAAAAGTCATAAAAACGTCATAGTAAAGTAAGGCATTAAAAGTCATAAAAACACCATAGTATAGTAAGGCATAAAAAGTCATAGTATAGTAAGGCAAAAAAAGTCATAAAAACGTCATAGTATAGTAAGGCATAAAAAGTCATAAAAACGTCATAGTATAGTAAGGCATAAAAAGTTATAAAAACCTCATAGTATAATAACGCATAAAAAGTCATAAAAACGTCATAGTATAGTAAGGCATAAAAAGTCATAAAAACGTCATAGTATAGTAAGGCATAAAAAATAATAGAAACGTCATAGTATAGTAAGGCATAAAAAATAATAGTATAGTAAGGCATAAAAAGTCATAGTATAGTAAGGCATAAAAAGTTATAAAAACAACATAGTATAGTAAGGCATAAAAAGTCATAGAAACGTCATAGTATAGTAAGTCATAAAAACGTCATAGTATAGTAAGGCATAAAAAGTCATAAAAACGTCATAGTATAGTAAGGCATAAAAAGTCATAAAAACGTCATAGTAAAGTAAGGCATTAAAAGTCATAAAAACACCATAGTATAGTAAGGCATAAAAAGTCATAGTATAGTAAGGCAAAAAAAGTCATAAAAACGTCATAGTATAGTAAGGCATAAAAAGTCATAAAAACGTCATAGTATAGTAAGGCATAAAAAGTTATAAAAACAACATAGTATAGTAAGGCATAATAATTCATAAAAACGTCATAGTATAGTAAGGCATAAAAAGTCATAAAAACGTCATATTATAGTAAGGCATTAAAAGTAATAAAAACGTCATAGTATAGTAAGGCATAAAAAGTCATAGAAACGTCATAGTATAGTAAGGCATAAAAAGTCATAGAAACGTCATAGTAAAGTAAGGTATAAAAAGTCATAAAGACAACATATTATAGTAAGGCGTGAAAAATCATAGTATAGTAAGACATAAAAAGTCATAGTATAGTAAGGCATAAAAAGTCACAAAAACGTCATAGTATAGTAAGGCATAAAAAGTCTTAGTATAGTAAGGCATAAAAAGTCATAAAAACATCATAGTATAGTAAGGCACAAAAAGTCATAGTATAGTAAGGCATAAAAAGTCATAGAAACGTCATAGTATAGTAAGGCATAAAAAGTCATAAAAAGTCATAGTATAGTAAGGCATAATAATTCATAAAAACGTCATAATATAGGAAGGCATAAAAAGTCATAAAAAGTCATAGTTTAGTAAGGCATTAAAAGTCATAGAAACGTCATAGTATAGTAAGGCATAAAAAACAATAGTATATTGAGGCATAAAAAGTCATAAAAACGTCATAGTATAGTAAGGCATAAAAAGTAATAGAAACGTCATAGTATAGTAAGGCATAAAAAATAATAGTATAGTAAGGTATAAAAAGTCACAAAAACGTCATAGTATAGTAAGGCATAAAAAGTCATAGTATAGTAAGGCATAAAAAGTCATAAAAACATCATAGTATAGTAAGGCACAAAAAGTCATAGTATAGCAAGGCATAAAAAGTCATAGAAACGTCATAGTATAGTAAGGCATAAAAAGTCATAAAAACGTATTGTATAGTAAGGCATAAAAAGTCATTAAAAACGTCATAGTATAGGAAGGCATAAAAAGTCATAAAAATGTCATAGTATAGTAAGGCATAAAAAGTCATAGAAACGTCATAGTATAGTAAGGCATAAAAAACAATAGTATATTGAGGCATAAAAAGTCATAAAAACGTCATAGTATAGTAAGGCATAAAAAGTAATAGAAACGTCATAGTATAGTAAGGCATTAAAAGTCATAAAAACACCATAGTATAGTAAGACATAAAAAGTCATAGTATAGTAAGGCAAAAAAAGTCATAAAAACGTCATAGTATAGTAAGGCATAAAAAGTCATAAAAACGTCATAGTATAGTAAGGCATAAAAAGTTATAAAAACAACATAGTATAGTAAGGCATAATAATTCATAAAAACGTCATAGTATAGTAAGGCATAAAAAGTCATAAAAACGTCATATTATAGTAAGGCATTAAAAGTAATAAAAACGTCATAGTATAGTAAGGCATAAAAAGTCATAGAAACGTCATAGTATAGTAAGGCATAAAAAGTCATAAAAAGTCATAAAAACGTCATAGTAAAGTAAGGTATAAAAAGTCATAAAGACAACATATTATAGTAAGGCGTGAAAAATCATAGTATAGTAAGGCATAAAAAGTCATAGTATAGCAAGGCATAAAAAGTCACAAAAACGTCATAGTAATAGTAAGGCATAAAAAGTCATAGTAATAGTAAGGCATAAAAAGTCATAAAAACATCATAGTATAGTAAGGCACAAAAAGTCATACTATAGTAAGGCATAAAAAGTCATAGAAACGTCATAGTAATAGTAAGGCATAAAAAGTCATAAAAAGTCATAGTATAGTAAGGCATAATAATTCATAAAAACGTCATAGTATAGGAAGGCATAAAAAGTCATAAAAATGTCATAGTATAGTAAGGCATAAAAAGTCATAGAAACGTCATAGTATAGTAAGGCATAAAAAACAATAGTATATTGAGGCATAAAAAGTCATAAAAACGTCATAGTATAGTAAGGCATAAAAAGTAATAGAAACGTCATAGTATAGTAAGGCATAAAAAATAATAGTATAGTAAGGTATAAAAAGTCACAAAAACGTCATAGTATAGTAAGGCATAAAAAGTCATAGTATATAGTAAGGCATAAAAAGTCATAAAAACATCATAGTATAGTAAGGCACAAAAAGTCATAGTATAGTAAGGCATAAAAAGTCATAGAAACGTCATAGTATAGTAAGTATAAAAAGTCATAAAAAGTCATAGTATAGTAAGGCATAATAATTCATAAAAACGTCATAGTATAGGAAGGCATAAAAAGTCATAAAAAGTCATAGTATAGTAAGGCATAAAAAGTCATAGAAACGTCATAGTATAGTAAGGCATAAAAAACAATAGTATATTGAGGCATAAAAAGTCATAAAAACGTCATAGTAATAGTAAGGCATAAAAAGTAATAGAAACGTCATAGTATAGTAAGGCATAAAAAGTCATAAAAAACGTCATAGTATTAGTAAGGCATAAAAAGTCATAGTATAGTAAGGCATAAAAAGTCATAAAAACGTAATAGTATAGTAAGGCATAAAAAGTCATAAAAACGTCATAGTATAGTAAGGCATAAAAAGTTATAAAAACAACATAGTATAGTAAGGCATAATAATTCATAAAAACGTCATAGTATAGTAAGGCATAAAAAGTCATAAAAACGTCATATTATAGTAAGGCATTAAAAGTATAAAAACGTCATAGTATAGTATGGCATAAAAAGTCATAGAAACGTCATAGTATAGTAAGGCATAAAAAGTCATAGAAACGTCATAGTAAAGTAAGGTATAAAAAGTCATAAAGACAACATATTATAGTAAGGCGTGAAAAATCATAGTATAGTAAGGCATAAAAAGTCATAGTATAGTAAGGCATAAAAAGTCACAAAAACGTCATAGTATAGTAAGGCATAAAAAGTCTTAGTATAGTAAGGCATAAAAAGTCATAAAAACATCATAGTATAGTAAGGCACAAAAAGTCATACTATAGTAAGGCATAAAAAGTCATAAAAAGTCATAAAAACGTCATAGTATAGTAAGGCATAAAAAGTCATAAAAAGTCATAGTATAGTAAGGCATAATAATTCATAAAAACGTCATAGTATAGGAAGGCATAAAAAGTCATAAAAATGTCATAGTATAGTAAGGCATAAAAAGTCATAGAAACGTCATAGTATAGTAAGGCATAAAAAACAATAGTATATTGAGGCATAAAAAGTCATAAAAACGTCATAGTATAGTAAGGCATAAAAAGTAATAGAAACGTCATAGTATAGTAAGGCATAAAAAATAATAGTATAGTAAGGTATAAAAAGTCACAAAAACGTCATAGTATAGTAAGACATAAAAAAGTCATAGTTATAGTAAGGCATAAAAAGTCATAAAAACATCATAGTATAGTAAGGCACAAAAAGTCATAGTATAGTAAGGCATAAAAAGTCATAGAAACGTCATAGTATAGTAAGGCATAAAAAGTCATAAAAAGTCATAGTATAGTAAGGCATAATAATTCATAAAAACGTCATAGTATAGGAAGGCATAAAAAGTCATAAAAATGTCATAGTATAGTAAGGCATAAAAAGTCATAGAAACGTCATAGTATAGTAAGGCATAAAAAACAATAGTATATTGAGGCATAAAAAGTCATAAAAAGTCATAAAAACGTCATAGTATAGTAAGGCAATAAAAAGTAATAGAAACGTCATAGTATAGTAAGGCATTAAAAGTCATAAAAACACCATAGTATAGTAAGGCATAAAAAGTCATAGTATAGTAAGGCAAAAAAAGTCATAAAAACGTCATAGTATAGTAAGGCATAAAAAGTCATAAAAACGTCATAGTATTAGTAAGGCATAAAAAGTTATAAAAACAACATAGTATAGTAAGGCATAATAATTCATAAAAAAGTCATAGTATAGTAAGGCATAAAAAGTCATTAAAAACGTCATATTATAGTAAGGCATTAAAAGTAATAAAAACGTCATAGTATAGTAGGCATAAAAAGTCATAGAAACGTCATAGTATAGTAAGGCATAAAAAGTCATAGAAACGTCATAGTATAGTAAGGCAATAAAAAGTCATAAAGACAACATATTATAGTAAGGCGTGAAAAATCATAGTATAGTAAGGCATAAAAAGTCATAGTATAGTAAGGCATAAAAAGTCACAAAAACGTCATAGTATAGTAAGGCATAAAAAGTCTTAGTATAGTAAGGCATAAAAAGTCATAAAAACATCATAGTATAGTAAGGCACAAAAAGTCATAGTATAGTAAGGCATAAAAAGTCATAGAAACGTCATAGTATAGTAAGGCATAAAAAGTCATAAAAAGTCATAGTATAGTAAGGCATAATAATTCATAAAAACGTCATAGTATAGGAAGGCATAAAAAGTCATAAAAATGTCATAGTATAGTAAGGCATAAAAAGTCATAGAAACGTCATAGTAATAGTAAGGCACAAAAAGTCATAAAAACGTCATAGTATAGTGAAGCATAAAAAGTCATAAAAACGTCATAGTATATAAGGCATAAAAAGTAATAGAAACGTCCATAGTATAGTAAGGCATAAAAAATAATAGTATAGTAAGGTATAAAAAGTCACAAAAACGTCATAGTATAGTAAGGCATAAAAAGTCATAGTATAGTAAGGCATAAAAAGTCATAAAAACATCATAGTATAGTAAGGCACAAAAAGTCATAGTATAGTAAGGCATAAAAAGTCATAGAAAGGTCATAGTATAGTAAGGCATAAAAAGTCATAGTATAGTAAGGCATAAAAAGTAATAAAAACGTCATAGTATAGTAAGTCATAAAAACGTCATAGTTATAGTAAGGCATAAAAAGTCATAGTTATAGTAAGGCAAAAAAAATAATAGTATAGTAAGGCATAAAAAGTCATAGTATAGTAAGGCAAAAAAAATAATAGTATAGTAAGGCATAAAAAGTCATAAAAACGTCATAGTATAGTAAGTCATAAAAAGTCATAGAAACGTCATAGTATAGTAAGTCATAAAAAATAATAGTATAGTAAGGCATAAAAAGTCATAAAAACGTCATAGTATAGTAAGGCATAAAAGTCATAAAAACGTCATAGTGTAGTAAGGCATAAAAAGTCATAAAAACGTCATAGTAAAGTAAGGCATAAAAAGTCATAAAAACGACATATTATAGTAAGGCATGAAAAATCATAGTATAGTAAGGCATAAAAAGTCATACTATATTGAGGCATAAAAAGTCATAAAAAGTCATAGTGTAGTAAGGCATAAAAAGTCATACAAACGTCATAGTATAGTAAGGTATAAAAAGTCATAAAAACGTCATAGTATAGTAAGGCATAAAAAGTAATAGAAACGTCATAGTATAGTAAGGCATAAAAAGTCATAGTATAGTAAGGCATAAAAAGTCATAAAAACGTCATAGTATAGTGAGGCATAAAAAGTCATAAAAACGACATAGTATAGTAAGGCATAAAAAATCATAGTATAGTAAGGCATAAAAAGTCATAAAAACGTCATAGTATAGTAAGGCATGAAAAATCATAGTATAGTAAGGCATAAAAACTCATATTGTAGTAAGGCATAAAAACCTCATAAAAACGACATAGTATAGTAAGGCATAAAAAGTTATAAAAACCTCATAGTATAGTAAGGCATAAAAAGTCATAAAAACGTCATAGTATAGTAAGGCATAAAAAGTCATAAAAACGTCATAGTATAGTAAGGCATAAAAAGTAATAGAAACGTCATAGTATAGTAAGGCATAAAAAATAATAGTATAGTAAGGCATAAAAAGTCATAGTATAGTAAGGCATAAAAAGTTATAAAAACAACATAGTATAGTAAGGCATAAAAAGTCATAGAAACGTCATAGTATAGTAAGTCATAAAAACGTCATAGTATAGTAAGGCATAAAAAGTCATAAAAACGTCATAGTATAGTAAGGCATAAAAAGTCATAAAAACGTCATAGTATAGTAAGGCATTAAAAGTCATAAAAACACCATAGTAAGTAAGGCATAAAAAGTCATAGTATAGTAAGGCAAAAAAAGTCATAAAAACGTCATAGTATAGTAAGGCATAAAAAGTCATAAAAACGTCATAGTATAGTAAGGCATAAAAAGTTATAAAAACAACATAGTATAGTAAGGCATAATAATTCATAAAAACGTCATAGTATAGTAAGGCATAAAAAGTCATAGAAACGTCATAGTATAGTAAGGCATAAAAAACAATAGTATATTGAGGCATAAAAAGTCATAAAAACGTCATAGTATAGTAAGGCATAAAAAGTCATAAAAAAGTCATAGTATAGTAAGGCATAAAAAGTCATAAAAACGTCATAGTATAGTAAGGCATAAAAAGTCATAAAAAGTCATAAAAACATCATAGTATTGTAAGGCATAAAAAAGTAATAGTATAGTAAAGCATAAAAAGTCATAAAAAAGTTTTGGTATAGTAAGGCATAAAAACGTCATAGTATAGTAAGGCATAAAAAGTCATAAAAACGTCATAGTATAGTAAGGCATAAAAAGTAATAGAAACGTCATAGTATAGTAAGGCATAAAAAATAATAGTATAGTAAGGCATAAAAAGTCACAAAAACGTCATAGTATAGTAAGGCATAAAAAGTCATAGTATAGTAAGGCATAAAAAGTCATAAAAACATCATAGTATAGTAAGGCACAAAAAGTCATAGTATAGTAAGGCATAAAAAGTCATAGAAACGTCATAGTATAGTAAGGCATAAAAAGTCATAAAAAGTCATAGTATAGTAAGGCATAATAATTCATAAAAACGTCATAGTATAGGAAGGCATAAAAAGTCATAAAAATGTCATAGTATAGTAAGGCATAAAAAGTCATAGAAACGTCATAGTATAGTAAGGCATAAAAAACAATAGTATAGTAAGGCATAAAAAGTCATAGTATAGTAAGGCATAAAAAGTCATAGAAACGTCATAGTATAGTAAGTCATAAAAAATAATAGTATAGTAAGGCATAAAAAGTCATAGTATAGTAAGGCAAAAAAAATAATAGTATAGTAAGGCATAAAAAGTCATAGTATAGTAAGGCAAAAAAAATAATAGTATAGTAAGGCATAAAAAGTCATAAAAACGTCATAGTATAGTAAGTCATAAAAAGTCATAGAAACGTCATAGTATAGTAAGTCATAAAAAATAATAGTATAGTAAGGCATAAAAAGTCATAAAAACGTCATAGTATAGTAAGGCATAAAAGTCATAAAAACGTATTGGTATAGTAAGGCATAAAAAGTCATAGTATAGTAAGGCATAAAAAGTCATAGAAACGTCATAGTATAGTAAGGCATAAAAAGCAATAGTGTAGTAAGGCAAAAAAATTCATAAAAACGTCATAGTATAGTAAGGCATAAAAAGTCATAAAAACGTCATAGTTTAGTAAGGCATAAAAAGTCATAGAAACGTCATAGTATAGTAAGGCATAAAAACTCATAGTATAGTAAGACATAAAAAAGTCATAGTATAGTAAGGCATAAAAAGTCATAAAAACGTCATAGTATAGTAAGGCATAAAAAGTCACAGTATAGTAAGGCAAAAAAAGTCATAAAAACATCATAGTAAAGTAAGGTATAAAAAGTCATAAAAACGACATATTATAGTAAGGCGTGAAAAATCATTAGTATAGTAAGGCATAAAAAGTCATACTATATTGAGGAATAAAAAGTCATAAAAACGTCATAGTATGGTAAGGCATAAAAAATCATAGTATAGTAAGGCATAAAAAGTCATAGTATAGTAAGGCACAAAAAAACATAGTATAGTAAGGCATAAAAAGTCATAAAAACGTCATAGTATAGTAAGGCATAAAAAGCCATAATATAGTAAGGCATGAAAAGTCATAAACATGTCATAGTATAGTAAGGCATAAAAAGTCATAAAAACGTCATAGTATAGTAAGGCATAAAAAGTCATAGAAACGTCATAGTATTGTAAGGCATAAAAAATAATAGTAAGGCATAAAAAGTCATAGTATAGTAAGGCATAAAAAGTCATAAAAACGTCATAGTAAAGTAAGGCATAAAAAGTCATAAAAACGTCATAGTATAGTAAGTCATAAAAAGTCATAGAAACGTCATAGTGTAGTAAGGCAAAAAAAGTCATAAAAAAGTCATAAAAAGTCATAAAAAAGTCATAGTATATTGAGGCATAAAAAGTCATAAAAACGTCATAGTATAGTAAGGCATAAAAAGTCATAAAAAAGTCATAGTATAGTAAGGCATAAAAAGTCATAAAAACGTCATAGTATAGTGAGGCATAAAAAGTCATAAAAACATCATAGTATTGTAAGGCATAAAAAATAATAGTACAGTAAGGCATAAAAAGTCATAAAAACGTCATAGTAAAGTAAGGCATAAAAAATCATAGTATAGTAAGGTATAAAAAGTCATAAAAACGTCATAGTATAGTAAGGCATAAAAAGTAATAGAAACGTCATAGTATAGTAAGGCATAAAAAGTCATAGTATAGTAAGGCATAAAAAGTCATAAAAACGTCATAGTATAGTGAAGCATAAAAAGTCATAAAAACGACATAGTATAGTAAGGCATAAAAAATCATAGTATAGTAAGGCATAAAAAGTCATAAAAACGTCATAGTAAAGTAAGGCATGAAAAATTGTAGTATAGTAAGGCATAAAAACTCATTGTAGTAAGGCATAAAAACCTCATAAAAATGACATAGTATAGTAAGGCATAAAAAGTTACAAAAACCTCATAGTATAATAACGCATAAAAAGTCATAAAAACATCATAGTATAGTAAGGCATAAAAAGTCATAAAAACGTCATAGTATAGTAAGGCATAAAAAATAATAGAAACGTCATAGTATAGTAAGGCATAAAAAATAATAGTATAGTAAGGATAAAAAGTCATAGTATAGTAAGGCATAAAAAGTTACAAAAACAACATAGTATAGTAAGGCATAAAAAGTCATAAAAAGTCATAGTATAGTAAGGCAAAAAAAGTCATAGTATAGTAAGGCATAAAAAGTCATAAAAATGACATAGTATAGTAAGGCATAAAAAGTCATAGTATAGTAAGCATAAAAAGTCATAAAAAAGTCATAGTATAGTAAGGCATTAAAAGTCATAAAAACACCATAGTATAGTAAGGCATAAAAAGTCATAGTATAGTAAGGCAAAAAAAGTCATAAAAACGTCATAGTATAGTAAGGCATAAAAAGTCATAAAAACGTCATAGTATAGTAAGGCATAAAAAGTTATAAAAACAACATAGTATAGTAAGGCATAATAAGTCATAAAAAAGTCATAGTATAGTAAGGCATAAAAAGTCATAAAAACGTCATAGTATAGTAAGGCATTAAAAGTAATAAAAACGTCATAGTATAGTAAGGCATAAAAAGTCATAAAAACTCATAGTATAGTAAGGCATAAAAAGTCATAGAAACGTCATAGTAAAGTAAGGTATAAAAAGTCATAAAGACAACATATTATAGTAAGGCGTGAAAAATCATAGTATAGTAAGGCATAAAAAGTCATAGTATAGTAAGGCATAAAAAGTCACAAAAACGTCATAGTATAGTAAGGCATAAAAAGTCATAGTATAGTAAGGCATAAAAAGTCATAAAAAAATCATAGTATAGTAAGGCATAAAAAGTCATAGTATAGTAAGGCATAAAAAGTCATAAAAACGTCATAGTATAGTAAGGCATAAAAAGTCATAAAAAAGTCATAGTATAGTAAGGCATTAAAAGTCATAAAAACGTCATAGTATAGTAAGGCATAAAAAGTCATAAAAATGTCATAGTATAGTAAGGCATAAAAAGTCATAGAAAGTCATAGTATAGTAAGGCATAAAAAACAATAGTATATAAGGCATAAAAAGTCATAAAAACGTGATAGTATAGTAAGGCATAAAAAGTAATAGAAACGTCATAGTATAGTAAGGCATAAAAAATAATAGTATAGTAAGGTATAAAAAGTCATAAAAACGTCATAGTATAGTAAGGCATAAAAAGTCATAGTATAGTAAGGCATAAAAAGTCATAAAAACGTCATAGTATAGTAAGGCATAAAAAGTCATAGTATAGTAAGGCATAAAAAGTCATAAAAACGTCATAGTATAGTAAGGCAAAAAAAGTCATAAAAACGTCATAGTATAGTAAGGCATAAAAAGTCATAAAAACGTCATAGTATAGTAAGGCATAAAAACGTCATAGTTTAGTAAGGCATAAAAAATCATAGTATAGTAAGTCATAAAAACGTCATAGTATAGTAAGGCATAAAAAGTCATAAAAACGTCATAGTATAGTAAGGCATTAAAAGTCATAAAAAGTCATAGTATAGTAAGGCATAAAAAATCATAAAAACGTCATAGTATTGTAAGGCATAAAAAGTCATAAAAACGTCATATTATAGTAAGGCATTAAAAGTAATAAAAACGTCATAGTATAGTAAGGCATAAAAAGTCATAGTAAAGTAAGGCATAAAAAGTCTTAGTATAGTAAGGCATAAAAAGTCATAGAAACGTCATAGTATAGTAAGTCATAAAAAGTCATAAAGACAACATATTATAGTAAGGCGTGAAAAATCATAGTATAGTAAGGCATAAAAACGTCATAGTTTAGTAAGGCATAAAAAGTCACAAAAACGTCATAGTATAGTAAGGCATAAAAAGTCTTAGTATAGTAAGGCATAAAAAGTCATAAAAACGACATAGTATAGTAAGGCATAAAAAATCATAGTATAGTAAGGCATAAAAAGTCATAGAAACGTCATAGTATAGTAAGGCATAAAAACCTCATAAAAACGACATAGTATAGTAAGGCATAAAAAGTCATAAAAACGTCATAGTATAGTAAGGCATAAAAAGTCATGAAAAATGTCATAGTATAGTAAGGCATAAAAAGTCATAAAAACGTCATAGTATAGTAAGGCATAAAAAACAATAGTATATTGAGGCATAAAAAGTCATAAAAACGTCTAGTATAGTAAGGCATAAAAAGTAATAGAAACGTCATAGTATAGTAAGGCATAAAAAATAATTGTATAGTAAGGCATAAAAAGTCACAAAAACGTCATAGTATAGTAAGCATAAAAAGTCATAGTATAGTAAGCATAAAAAGTCATAAAAACATCATAGTATAGTAAGGCACAAAAAGTCATAGTATAGTAAGGCATAAAAAGTCATAGAAACGTCATAGTATAGTAAGGCATAAAAAGTCATAGTAAAGTAAGGCATGAAAAATTGTAGTATAGTAAGGCATAAAAAATCATAAAAACGTCATAGTATAGGAAGGCATAAAAAGTCATAAAAATGTCATAGTATAGTAAGGCATAAAAAGTCATAGTATAGTAAGGCATAAAAAACAATAGTATAGTAAGGCATAAAAAGTCATAGTATAGTAAGGCATAAAAAGTCATAGAAACGTCATAGTATAGTAAGTCATAAAAAATAATAGTATAGTAAGGCATAAAAAGTCATAGTATAGTAAGGCAAAAAAAATAATAGTATAGTAAGGCATAAAAAGTCATAGTATAGTAAGGCAAAAAAAATAATAGTATAGTAAGGCATAAAAAGTAATAGAAACGTCATAGTATAGTAAGGCATAAAAAGTCATAGTATAGTAAGGCATAAAAAGTCATAAAAACGTCATAGTATAGGAAGGCATAAAAAGCATAAAAAGTAATAAAAAAGTCATAAAAAGTCATAAAAAGTCATAGTATAGTAAGGCATAAAAAAAATCATAGTATAGTAAGGCATAAAAAGTCATAAAAACGTCATAGTAAAGTAAGGCATGAAAAATTGTAGTATAGTAAGGCATAAAAACTCATTGTAGTAAGGCATAAAAACCTCATAAAAATGACATAGTATAGTAAGGCATAAAAAGTTATAAAAACCTCATAGTATAATAACGCATAAAAAGTCATAAAAACGTCATAGTATAGTAAGGCATAAAAAGTCATAAAAACGTCATAGTTATAGTAAGGCATAAAAAATAATAGAAACGTCATAGTATAGTAAGGCATAAAAAATAATAGTATATAAGGCATAAAAAGTCTAGTATAGTAAGGTATAAAAAGTCATAAAAACGACATAGTATAGTAAGGCATAAAAAGTCATAGAAACGTCATAGTATAGTAAGTCATAAAAACGTCATAGTATAGTAAGGCATAAAAAGTCATAAAAACGTCATAGTATAGTAAGGCATAAAAGGTCATAAAGACGTCATAGTATATAGTAAGGCATTAAAAGTCATAAAAACACCATAGTATAGTAAGGCATAAAAAGTCATTAGTATAGTAAGGCAAAAAAAGTCATAAAAACGTCATAGTATAGTAAGGCATAAAAAGTCATAAAAACGTCATAGTATAGTAAGGCATAAAAAGTTATAAAAACAACATAGTATAGTAAGGCATAATAATTCATAAAAACGTCATAGTATAGTAAGGCATAAAAAGTCATAAAAAGTCATAAACATGTCATAGTATAGTAAGGCATTAAAAGTAATAAAAACGTCATAGTATAGTAAGGCATAAAAAGTCATAGAAACGTCATAGTATAGTAAGGCATAAAAAGTCATAGAAACGTCATAGTAAAGTAAGGTATAAAAAGTCATAAAGACAACATATTATAGTAAGGCGTGAAAAATCATAGTATAGTAAGGCATAAAAAGTCATAGTTAGTAAGGCATAAAAAGTCATAAAAACGTCATATATAGTAAGGCATAAAAAGTCATAGTATAGTTAAGGCATAAAAAGTCATAAAAACATCATAGTATAGTAAGGCACAAAAAGTCATACTATAGTAAGGCATAAAAAGTCATAGAAACGTCATAGTATAGTAAGGCATAAAAAGTCATAAAAAGTCATAGTATAGTAAGGCATAATAATTCATAAAAACGTCATAGTATAGTAAGCATAAAAAGTCATAAAAATGTCATAGTATAGTAAGGCATAAAAAGTCATAGAAACGTCATAGTATAGTAAGGCATAAAAAACAATAGTATATTGAGGCATAAAAAGTCATAAAAACGTCATAGTATAGTAAGGCATAAAAAGTAATAGAAACGTCATAGTATAGTAAGGCATAAAAAATAAAAGTCATAGTATAGTAAGGTATAAAAAGTCACAAAAACGTCATAGTATAGTAAGGCATAAAAAGTCATAGTATAGTAAGGCATAAAAAGTCATAAAAACATCATAGTATAGTAAGGCACAAAAAGTCATAGTATAGTAAGGCATAAAAAGTCATAGAAACGTCATAGTATAGTAAGGCATAAAAAGTCATAAAAAGTCATAGTATAGTAGGCATAATAATTCATAAAAACGTCATAGTATAGGAAGGCATAAAAAGTCATAAAGATGACATATTATAGTAAGGCATAAAAAGTCATAGAAACGTCATAGTATAGTAAGGCATAAAAAACAATAGTATATTGAGGCATAAAAAGTCATAAAAACGTCATAGTTATAGTAAGGCATAAAAAGTCATAAAAACGTCATAGTATAGTAAGGCATAAAAAATAATAGTATAGTAAGGCATAAAAAGTCACAAAAACGTCATAGTATAGTAAGGCATAAAAAGTCATAGTATAGTAAGGCATAAAAAGTCATAAAAACGTCATTAGTATAGTAAGGCACAAAAAGTCATAGTATGTAAGGCATAAAAAGTCATAGAAACGTCATAGTATAGTAAGGCATAAAAAGTCATAAAAAGTCATAGTATAGTAAGGCATAATAATTCATAAAAACGTCATAGTATAGGAAGGCATAAAAAGTCATAAAAATGTCATAGTATAGTAAGGCATAAAAAGTCATAGTATAGTAAGGCATAAAAAACAATAGTATAGTAAGGCATAAAAAGTCATATTATAGTAAGCATAAAAAGTCATATTATAGTAAGGCGTAAAATCGTCATAATTTAGTAAGTTATTAAAACGAAATAGAATAGTAAGGCATAAAAAGTCATAGTATAGTAAGGCAAAAAAAATAATAGTATAGTAAGCATAAAAAGTCCATAGTATAGTAAGGCAAAAAAAATAATAGTATAGTAAGGCATAAAAAGTCATAAAAACGTTCATAGTATAGTAAGTCATAAAAAGTCATAGAAACGTCATAGTATAGTAAGTGATAAAAAATAATAGTATAGTAAGGCATAAAAAGTCATAAAAACGTCCATAGTATAGTAAGGCATAAAAAGTCATAAAAACGTCATAGTGTAGTAAGGCATAAAAAGTCATAAAAACGTCATAGTAAAGTAAGGCATAAAAAGTCATAAAAACGACATATTATAGTAAGGCATGAAAAATCATAGTATAGTAAGGCATAAAAAGTCATACTATATTGAGGCATAAAAAGTCATAAAAAGTCATAGTGTAGTAAGGCATAAAAAGTCATACAAACGTCATAGTATAGTAAGGCATAAAAAGTCATAGAAACGTCATAGTATAGTAAGTGATAAAAAATAATAGTATAGTAAGGCATAAAAAGTCATAGTATAGTAAGGCTTAAAAAGTCATAAAAACGTCATAGTATAGTAAGGCATAAAAAGTCACAGTATAGTAAGTGATAAAAAATAATAGTATAGTAAGGCATAAAAAGTCATAGTATAGTAAGGCAAAAAAAGTCATAAAAACATCATAGTAAAGTAAGGTATAAAAAGTCATAAAGATGACATATTATAGTAAGGCGTGAAAAATCATAGTATAGTAAGGCATAAAAAGTCATAGTATAGTAAGGCATAAAAAGTCATAAAAACGTCATAGTATAGTAAGGCATAAAAAGTCATAGTATAGTAAGGCATAAAAAGTCATAAAAACATCATAGTATAGTAAGGCACAAAAAGTCATAGTATAGTAACGCATAAAAAGTCATAAAAACTTCATAATATATTAAGGTATAAAAAGTCATAAAAACGTCATAGTACAGTAAGGCACAAAAAGTCATAAAAAGTCATAGTGTAGTAAGGCATAAAAAGTCATAAAAACGTCATAGTAAAGTAAGGCATAAAAAGTCATAAAAACGACATATTATAGTAAGGCATGAAAAATCATAGTAAAGTAAGGCATAAAAAGTCATACTATATTGAGGCATAAAAAGTCATAAAAAGTCATAAAAAGTCATAGTGTAGTAAGGCATAAATAATAATAGTATAGTAAGGCATAAAAAGTCATAGTATATTAAGGCATAAAAAGTCATAAAAACATCATAGTATAGTAAGGCACAAAAAGTCATAGTATAGTAAGGCATAAAAAGTCATACTATATTGAGGCATAAAAAGTCATAAAAACATCATAGTATAGTAAGGCACAAAAAGTCTTAGTATAGTAAGGCATAAAAAGTCATACTATATTGAGGCATAAAAAGTCATAAAAACATCATAGTATAGTAAGGCACAAAAAGTCTTAGTATAGTAAGGCATAAAAATTCATAAAAACGTCATAGTATAGTTAGGCATAAAACGTCAAAAATGTCATAGTACAGTAAGTCATAAAAAACTTCATATAACTGGACATGAATCTGTCCTCACATTGATAATCCTTATTTGGTATTGTCTATATAAATTCCTCATCAGGTACTATGGATCTGTTCTTACCTGTGCACTCGTTATTTGGTACTTTCTGTTACAAACTAGGAGGTCTTTGTCCTTGAGCACGCAGCTGCTTCTTTTGACAGTTAGCTTCCATAATTGTTCACACACACACACACACACACACATATCCTGACCACGCCTCCTTCTTCACTCTTTATATAAAATTCAGGTACACTCTTCGTTTGATATCAGTCTGCAATTATACTCTGTGTGACTGTATCCTTTGCAAAGCTCTTATTAAAATATATAAAGAAAACTTGATCATTTTGTCAACTGTTCATTTTCAGATTTCTATCACAGTATAACAAGGAATAAAAACATCATAGTATAGTAAGGCATCAAAAACGTCATAAAAACGTTATAGTATAGTAAGGTATAAAAGAACGTCATAGTATAAGGCATTAAACCATCATAGGCAAAAAAACGACACAGTAAAGTAAGCAATAAATACATCATAGTATACAAAGGCAGAAAAACGTCAAAGTTTACATAGTATAGTACGGCATAAAAACTTAATATCATATAAGGCATAAAAAGCGTCAGTAAAAATTCATAGTATAGTAAGTTATAAAATCGCCATATTATAGTAAGGTAGAAAAATGTAAAAAAAATGCTATAGTATAGTAAGGCACAAAAACGTCATAAAAACGTCTTGGTATAGTAAGGCGTAAAATCGTCATAATTTAGTAAGTTATTAAAACGAAATAGAATAGTAAGGCATGATCTTCCAGTCGTTTTTGCCTGTATTAATGCTTTGGTGTCCTGTGCTCCAGAAGACTTCCTGATTTGTGGGCTGCTGATTCTGCCACACTCCACTGTCGCCACCCCACACCACCTACCTGCTTTTGGTCTCCAGCTGTCCCTCGTGTTTCCAGAGTTGGTAACTCACCTGTCTCTGGCCTCCTGTGTCTTTCATACTCCAGCTTCATGTCAACATCGGACACGAGGATTCCCTGGACCCACTCTCCCTCCAGATTCACCATCACCACTGCCTTCTCCCCAATAAACTCTGTTGCATTGTTATTGCTTGTGTGTTTTGTGTTCTGTCTCTGCTCTGGGTTCCAACATCACTTCTGACAAATATGTACCACATAGTATAGTGAGGCATAAAAAAAGTCATAGTATAGTACGGCATAAAACCGTCATAGGCAAAAAAGCGACACAGTAAAGTAAGTAATAAATACGTCATAGTATACTAAGGCATAAAAACGTCATAGTATATTAAAGTACAAATCTGACATAGTATTGTTTTAAAAAAATCATATTCTGCACTTTGTATTACCTGGTTTTGCCCTTTGTATGGTCTGACTTAGTATAACTGGACATGAATCTCTCCTCACATTGATAATCCTTAATTGGTATTGTCTATGTAAATTCCTCATCACGTACTGTGGATCTGTTCTTACCTGTGCACTCGTTATTTGGTACTTTCTGTTACAAACTAGGAGGTTTTTGTCCTAGAGCACGCAGCTGCTTGTTTTGACAGTTAGCCTCCGTAATTGTTTATACACACACATATCCTGACCACGCCTCCTTCTTCACTCTTCATATAAAGTTCAGGTACACTCTTTGTTTGATATCAGTCTGCAATTACACTCTGTGTGACTGTACAATGATCCTTTCCAAAGCTCTTATATTATATATAAAGACAAATTGATAATTTTGTCAACCTTTCATTTTCAGATTTCCATCACAGTATAGTAAGGCATAAAAAACTTCATAGTATATTAAGTCCAAAACATCATAGTAAGTCATAAAAACAAAATAGTATAATGAGGCATAAAATGTCATGGTATAGTAAGGTATAAAAACATCATAGTATAGTAAGGCTTTAAAAAATGTCACAGTATCATAAGGCATATAAACGTCATAGTATAGTAAGTTATAAAAATGTAATAATATAGTAAGGTATAAAAGACGACATAGTATTTTAAGGCTTAAAAAAATCAGATAGCCTTCTATTTAGAAGCAAGCATGCTAGTTTGGTCTCGTCCACACTCATTACTCCAGGGGACTCAGGGTCACAGGTGAAATGCCTCCACGTCTGAAAACAAACTTCATGGTTTATAGAAACACTGGAGAAAGTTTCATGCTTTAGTCATACAATTCACAATACCCTCCATATACAAGGTCATCTGCTGCACTATTATCCTTTGTTGCAGCCATAGCCCACATCTAACGACCAGAACATAAAGGTAATTCAATCAAAAGCACTGTGTCACAAAGGCATCAGAACAAGTGAGTGAACACCACAACTCCTCTTCAGTGTCTGCTTGTCCTTTATCTTCGCTTTGCTTCTTCCTTAAAACATAATTAAGACATCCAGGCTTGTAACTGCATGACGTTACAAGAGAATGATATTTAACTTCTAAAATTAACGCTCCCACATCATCTTCAGACTCAGTAGTGAGTATTGTGGATATGAATTCATTGACCATCTAAGGTGTTAATTGAGACATTTCCTCAAACGTTACTGTACAGTCTGTACAATCCTGTGTCCCTCCTTATCCATGTTGAGTTTAATCATTATCTAGTATCTGACAAGAGGAACATTAGAACTGGGTATCCAGGGAACATGGAGTCAATGTTAAGTGTTCATGTGTCATGTTGACTGATAATTGATCCTACTCTATTCTGAGAAGTATTCCTATTCTTTCCAAGAATAGTTCTGCAATTCTGAATGGCTTCAGAAAGCACAAACCGTAGTTCCCCACAGAAACCTTGCAATTGTGCTGCAGCCTTTGTAAACTGTAACAAACAGCTGTCATTGCTGCTTGTGTGCAGAGAACATATCAGGTGCCAGATGCAACTGGGTGTAGATTCATGACTATGTGTAAGCGCAAAACCAGAAATATGTATGAAAAATTGGACACAAGCCGTATTTCCACTCCCACGATTAGCCATGAATGGATGAAGACACTCCCTTAATCAGTTTATGTACAAAAACACTGTCTGCGCCTCAGGTTATCAGGCATGGCACAGAAAAGAATGACAAAAAAGGAGGGCAAATTTGAACGTGAAATTGAGACTGAAAATTGAAAAAAGGAAAATGTGTGTCTTTTGGTGGACTTAGTTCTGGGATCACGAACAGGCACAAAAACAGGTACAGCATGGCAGAGGTAACAGAGATAATCAATTCAGTGAGTTCCAAACAAAGGATTGTGAAGAAGTAAAGAAAAATGGTCAGATTGCAATCGGGAGGCAAAAAAGCGCAACAGTATACACAAAGAAAGATCTGATCTTCACCACTTATAGTTTTCATTTTACCTCAAATTCTAGAAGAAAGGAAGTTGACTTTTAGAGATGTGATGTCGCTGCAGGATGCAGACTACATGGCACTACAAATCATTTTAGCACCGTCCCTGTGATAGATTGAGCTTGTCTGGCGCTTTGAAGGCGACTGATTAGACCCTGAAAACGCAAACTCAGCACATCCGTAATATGCCAGAATCCCCAATCAGATTACCTCTACATTTGAGATGAGAAGTTACTCATGCAATCCTAAACTTACTGCACTCCCATTGTAAATGGAGTTATGCTATAGGTCCAGATTCTTAAATGATCAAACTGGTCTGTAGGATTTCAGTACAATCCAATACATATAATCAGTTTTCATAAAGACTCAGGCCTGACGTGTTGATTCAACCCCTTTTACCTTGTAAATGAGCATATTGCTGATTTTATTTAGAAAAATGAGGACCTTGACATGTAAACATTCAGCCACCACAATCAATTAATCAATCATTTACTCATCACTATGATCTGTTTATCCACTTTAGCAACTAGCAGTGTCTTGGGAATACATTGATCATTGCTTCCCCTACTTTCAACTTCCACTGTGTCATGAATTATAACAGAGGTACAACAGTGCTGGCAAATTGTTTACATCTAATCAATATTCTGAGCAATCAATGCAAATTATCTGTGTGCAATGTGTGGACAGAGAGATGGAGCTGAGAGACTGTTTTCACAGCATAGCCTTTTTAATGGGCAGAGCTTTCAAACTGAGTTGTCCAACCAGTCATTCAATAGCAGAATAATTTAGTACAAAAAGGACAGCAGTACGACCGTTCCAATGAGTCCAAAGACCAAAGATGGTTGCCAGGCAGCAAGCCGTCTAGGGAGGTAAAACCTCTCATGGACTTGAGACGGATTGATTTATCAATTCAAGGCTAAGTGGGAGCAGTAGAAAAGTGACAGTGACCAAAAACCTCATCAGTCAGGTTTTGATATGGGGGGGGGGGGTATGACAGGATAAGACATTTTGCACAGGCAGGAAAACTCCCAACAGAACCAGCACGGAGAAGTTAAATCAGATACATGAATGAAGAAGGATTGATTTTTATCGTACCAGTTGGTTTTATTATGACAATGCACACTTGATAAGCAAAAGCCTTGGCATCCTGCAAAAAACCAACAATATTATGACAATACGAGTCACTCGCTTTGAGCCTGCATCGACCAGTCACTGAGCGGACTGAGCCTTACATTATTATTGCAAAGGGTCACTTTCAGTTGAAACTCATCAGCAAACATAAGGACATAAAAATAAAATTTGTGATTACATAAAATATGGGTCATTTCATCTTTTTATAGTGGGAGATACATTTTGATATGCAAACACACACAATAAAATAAAACACTTGAAATATGTGACCCATGACAAAAAAAAAGAAAAAAAAAGAAAAAAGAAATGAAATAAAATAAAAGTGTACATAATTGAATCATAATGGAACTTCTAGGCTAAGATTTTACAAATCACAGAAGACTAATCATTAATCATGTTTTCTTTTAATAATCAAACAATTTGAGGCTGTATAAAAAACTTTGTAAAAAAAAAAAATATTCGAGGGAGATTTTCTTTGACCGCTTTTCTGTGAGCTAATTACTGGAAATTTGGGGTTCTTTCTCTGCCTCCATCTTCTCCTCTGTGACCTCTAAAATGTGAATATTTGTACAATCCCATCTGGGACAGACTCCATTGGCACACAATGTTTTCTCTTCAGACTGGAGAGAAGAACTGCCTCGTTACACTAAAACAAAATAATTATCCCTGGACCAAAATAAGCTGTCGGGCTCTTTTTTTTCCGTTCAGGTACATGTTGGAGGTGGAAAAGGGGCAAAAATGGCATTCCACCGAAGTCTCACTGTGGTTTTGTTAACTTGGAGTAACAACGGTGCCACAGTGAGGTCAAATTGGATGAACGGAAATCCACATACAGCTATTAATTGTGGATTCAAATCCACATTAAACTCTGCATTTACAAGTTAGTTAACTTATTTAAGTTCGTCATGAAAACAGTAGCTCATTATTTCCTTGTTGCTTATACCTTATTGACCCTGTTAGATCTGTTGAGGAAGGTAGGCATTTGAATCTAATGACCTGTTATTGACATATTATCAGAACAGGAATAAAAAGCTCCTGCAGGTTACTTTAGTGAGGCAGTCTCTTTCCTCTCTCTTTCTTCCACCACCAAAAAAATAAAACACAATCTATCAGAACATCTTCCAGTGAATTTTAAAAACCAATGAAACAAACAAATTATTTATTATTCATCTCTAAATCTTTTTTTTTAGGCTACCTTGTTATTGTCATCTTTACTAGACATTGTGAATAAGGATAGAAACAGACAACTAGTGTTAAAAGGCAAACCGTACTGAATCTGAATAAACACACCCACTCATTCACACACGCACACACCCACCCACCCAGACACACACACAGACACACACACACACAGACAGACACACAGACAGACACACACACACACACACCTTGGCCTCCGATTCTCTTGTGTCGTCTGCAGGGGTGATTTCCTTGTGATAAGCTTTTTTTTCATATTCAGAGAATCTCACTCTCATTAAAAACACGAGTTGTCGCCTGCAGTGGTCTGATGGCAGTTCACTGTCTTCTCGTATTATTTAAAAACAAGACAAAAGACGAGTTGTTAGGCAAACGATTCAGTCCAAAAAAAAAAAGAAAAAAAGAAAAGAAAAAGAATAATAATCTTGGGATAAAGATGAATTCAAAATAAAAGCCTGTATCCAAATAAACAGAGGGAAAAAAAATGAAATGCTGGGATGGGAGAGCACGTCTCCCAATTGTCACTTCTGACCAACTGGTCGACCCGAAAAGCCAGTGTGATGAGAATTTGTTTGTCTTAGGCCACTGTAGTAGCTGGGCTACCACTAAAACAGTAGTCCCTCCCAGCTGTTTCAACCAATCATCCCATCTGTCTACTGTAAAACCCCACCCGACTCATCGCTTCCCCCTCCCCAACCTAAATCCCTTGTAGCTGTTTTGTACTTTAGCACCTCTTGTCATCTCTCCCTGTAAATGTCCAGACAGACACCAGAATGGAAACCGTTACAGTTCCTCAGGCATCCTCTCCCTCCGCCCTATGAGGGGAGGGTTAAACAAGTCTTAGGGCGGCACGTAGGGGGGTGGTGATCTATAGGGAGTCATGTTCTTGGGACGGGAGCCCTTGCCCTCCATGGGAGTTGTGAAAGGAGGCGGTGGCTGGTAGGGAGGTGCGTTGGGGTCCTCATCCCGCAGAGCTGTGTACTCCCCAAGCAGTTCCTGGTTGAGGGGAGTGGTCTCTGGTGTGGCCATGTTAGGGTACTCAGGGGGTGGAAGTGGGGGCTTTTCTTCCTGGAGGATCAGGGGCATACTGGAAGAAGGCGGCGGCTTAGAGTCATCTAGTTCGTCAGCAAAGATAATTGGCACACCTTTTTTGATGAAGGTGGCCTGGTCTTCAATGGTCAGCTTGCCCTTTCGCTTCTTCCGATAGCAGATCATCGCAATGATACCTGCTATTAACAGGATTGCTGCAACCACCACAGCAGGAATGACTGTGTGGAGATAGACATCATCTGTGCTTTGCCGCCCTGTTCCCAGAGCTGGAGTGACCGCTGGAGGTTCTGTTGTGTCGATCTCTTCTGGTGGGATGAAGGAATATGTTTTGCAGCTTGCCCTTCCCTTGACCATGAGGTCCAGTGCTCTAAATTCAGGCTCCATAGAGTACCTGAAGGTCGCCGTGGGCCTCCCATCAGGAGTGGCGAGCCTTTTGCTCATGGCCGTGATTTGCTCCTTTGGACACGGATGCTGAGGGAGGCTGGTGTTCGTCCACTCCACCACAATGGAGCCTTTGCTGATATTCCGTAGACTCACTGTACTGCTGTTGCGGTCCCCCAGGGCATATGCCAGCTTTTTGACCAGAAGGATTTTCTTGTGGATGTCATTGGTTACGGAACGTGGCTCCCCTTCGAATCGGGCTGTGAAGATCACAGGGGTTTTGTCATTGATGGGCCAGCGGTTCACACGGACCTCAAAAGCATCGATTGCATTCAGGCCTCCTTTATCAGTTGCGTGCATGAAATATTCATGTTTTCCCACATGCTGGACATCAGGCAGGCCATAGAGAAGTTGGCTGGTGGTGTTGAACTGGATCCAGGAGCCCTCTTGAACCACGTCATTGTGGTTCTGTCTCAGGGTGAGACGCAGTTTGTCTGTTGTCCCATCCTCTGTATCAAAGAATGTATCAGGAGGGATCTTAACCTCGAAATATGTGCCAACCAATGCATTGACCTGGTCGATGGGGTTACGCAAGACAGGCTTCTTATTGTATGGATCCGGAATTACACCAGGTGATGGGGTGGTGCGCGTGGGCGGCTTCGCTGTGGAGGTCTTTGGCTCTCTGGGTACCGGTGTGGATTTAGGCCTCTTAGGTTTCTTGGTAGGTCTTCTGGTAGGTGTGGGTGGTGTGGCAGTGGCTTCCACATATATAGGCCTGGTCATGGTTGGCTGGATGGGAATGGTGCTGGTGGTCTCCATTACCCTTGTTGGTTGAGGAGGTCCCAAGGTTGGAGTGTGGGCGATAGGGTCGCGGACTCTGATCGTAGGCTTGCCTGGTAGAGGAACGGGGCCTCTTACAGGTGGAGCGGAGCTTTCAGTTGGTGCGGAAATAAAGGGAGAGGAGAGGGTTGGAATAATCCTCACTGGAGGCTCCACTACTGTTGTTGGAGGAAGCACTGCCAGAACAGGTGTTGGAGTATTGGTTAATTGGCGCCTCACCCGCTTAGGGACATGGGGTTTCTTGTTGGCAATGTGCCATCCCACTACGGGGTAGCCCAGCTTGGCCGACATCGTGCCTTCCTTTGCAGGACCCTGGACACTGCTGATATTTGGGACTGTGCTCTGATCCAGCGAGCAGCCAAGCTTCCAGGACAACAGAGCGCCATTCTCTACCACCTAGAGACACATTGAGACATTAATTAGCCGTCAAATTAGATATATTAAATAATTCACTAACAAGTATTTATTTATCCACAAAACCATATGTGCATGAATTTATTAACACTCATTCTCATTAACTCTCTCACTTGTTTGTACATTCACTCACCTTTTTAGCATTCCCTGGCCCAGCCATGAATGCAGACATGTCAAACAGCCTGTTGTTGACCACGGGGAGTATCTTCATGTGTTGGAGCCCCACCCCAGAGAAGCTCCTCATGTGATCCAGGAGCCCCACCCTCTGTTCTGAGCTCATCTTGGTTAGATCGGCATCCAGGATCACCGTCAGTACTGTGACCGGTTCCTCGTTGCCACACATGAATGGCTGGACGTCATCTTCAGCAGAGGCTTGGCTGGATGTCAGCTGGGCCGAATCTGTGTCCAAATGATCTTCTGGGTGTACCTCAATGGAAAACACCTCAGAAGAAGAGGATTTTGTGTGGTTTGAGATGGACACGGAGATGTAATGGACACCTTTGTCCTCCTCCAAAGGTAGACCCTGCAGGATTCGGCTGCTGGCATCCCAGTGCAGCCAGGCAGGGAGGGAATCCTTACCCATCTCAGTAATCTGAAACAGAAAGCAAAATGACGTGTGAGTCAGGAAACAGTTTTAATAGGACAAAACAATTACAGAAAAAATTTCAAACGTTGCTCTTCAAGCAAATAGTTTAAAGAAAGAAAATAAGTGAAGGCTTCATAGACCTTAAAACGCTTTCATAAGCAGAACGTTTGGTAACTTAATTATGAAAATGGTCATGCTCTGCTTCTGAAAGGTAAAGCAGTTGACAGCTGCATGTAAAAGAAAGGGACTGATGGAGGCTGGATTAAAAAAAAAAATACGCAAGGGAAACTTTTACTCCAACAAGGTATGAAGCTTTTTGTTGACTGCACAACAATTTAACAGATTCAAGGGCAGGTGCTTTTATAGCAAAGGCTGTGGAATGCACCGATGAAACTTTGCTTTTGTAGCTGTTAATCTTTAGTTTAGTTGCCCCTTTGTCTTTTAGAGGTGTCACCCACACAATTTGTATTTCTCATTTCTCGTTTTTGTCTCCTATTTTTATCGTTTGACTAAATTTAACTAATTTTGCAAGGGAGGGAAGATGGATGCACACACGGGGTGAATGCTAAAAACAATATGAATAGGTTCATAAAAAACAATATGAACAGGATTCACTGCTGTGGCTATAAACTGCCATCCACTAAGCCCCTACTCCTTACACACAAAGACACATACAGACGTGCTCAAAAGCAGTGCTCTGAATTGTAATTTAAATGCGACTAAAATTAAAATAACTTGGCCAATTATACGGCTGGGGACGCCCCCATGGCAGGAGGCTGATGGAGAGAAATGGATCACAGGGGAGTGACAATGCATCCACACACATAAATCCAAAAACAAGAACAAATGCATCCTGTGCTCCCCAGCCCCTACAAGTTAATTCTGCGGCTAATAAATCCTGGTTGATAAATTATGTAGAGGCAGTGCTCCCTAGACACATCATTAATGCTCTAACCAGCACACAGGCAGCACCGGGGGAAAACACACACACACACACACACACACACACACACACACACACACACACACACACACACACACACACAAGCATGCAGTCATAGACCAGAAATGGACACACGCACATATACAAGGCCACAGACAGACACACAAGGCTAAACATAGAAAGCTGTGTGTGCATTTTCCCTCGGACATACTGTACACATGGCCACCTAGACAAAATCAAATGCACACACACACACACACACACACACACACACACACACACACAAACAATTATCCCCTCGAGGAGAGCAATTCCCTTAAAAACCCTCCCCCCTGGATAAGCGTCCACACCTCCTCAAGCCTATTCCCTTTTTTTTTTCTTAGAAATACTTGGATCTCTCCCTTTTCCAGAAGCAGAGGAACATAGTGGAAACAAGCTATCACAATGATTTTAATTATTTTTTATTTCCTTTTTCCTATTTTCCCATTTCACGTTCGTCTTTCCCTGTTCCTCTCCCTCTTTCTTCTTCTGACACCTCGCCCCTCCTTTGTGCCCCTGCTTCCGTCTTTCCTGCTGCCATTATTTCAAAAATGACATTATCAAAATGTGACAGTCTTTTTCAGTGGTAGATAAAAGCTAATTTCAGGGGCGGTGATGTACGAAGATGTCATGATTCTTGTCTAAGATTATAAATCTGGCTTGAAAATTAGTTTCAAAATAGTGAGTTTCCACAATTCAATTTGATTACTGGAAAACATACAGGACCGTTATAACCAAGGTCAATCTCTTTTTTCAACAGCCATTTATAGTACTATCTGTTACTGTCCATTACTGGGAACTATGGGTGGGCGATCTGGTCTTTACTGTGAAGGTCCTGACCGGGAAGTTGTGATTCGTATCTTTCCGCCGCTTCTTTCAGACATTTGTGAGCTCCGCCTACTACTTATCCTACTTGCTGGACTGTCGCTACGCCAAGGTCACCAAGGCTGCAGAGCAGAACACAGCGTGCCGTGCCGTTAGCGGGCTAGCTGTAGAACAGTTAACAATGGGCTGGTTAGCAGTTAAATACATGAATATAGCACCTTTTAATGACACGATCTGTACGATTCATCTGAGAAGCAGATCATATGCCAACGAATGATCGTCAACGCCTACTGGGATCTAATACTGTCCACTACTGGGAACAGAAAAAAACCCAAAGTATCACAGAAAGTGTTGATGACACATATTTGCCTGTACAGAAAAACCAAGAAACAAAAATCCTCTGTCTTCAGATGTGGGCTCCTCCAGCAATGTTTGATTTAATTTGTCACAGTGTTCCACTGCCTCAAAACTTCAAACTGAGTGCCTCTTGACACGGCATTGCAAATTAAATCACAAAGAGACAATGAAGGACAAGTGAGTTGCCAGGCAGTAATCTCATCATAACTGTCATAATTGCTCTGTAAATTACTCAATTGTGTCCTGAAAGCACAAGGATGATCGCTTTCTTATCTGCTGCCAATTAAATATGGGTAAGAGGGAAGAAATAGGTGACATGTGTATTCGTATTTTCACAATATCGTAAGCTTCCAACACAGCTGTTCCACACGACGACGTTTGGCTCATAGGCGGCGACTTCTAAATAACTAGGGGAAGACAAAAATAAGCAGGCCTTTGAATCCCTCCTAAAAGATAAATGCAGAAGCGATGCATAAGAAATGGTCGCTCCTGAACTGAACAACACAGGACGACCTCTGGGCAGGACTGGATAGCTTTCAGTTGCAAAAGGCTGTATCTAAATGTGACTGCAAATTCTTTAGGCTCGCCAAATCTATGGACCCAAAGCAATGTTCTCTAAGTCAATGTCCCTGGCTCAGTAAGTGTTAACAAACAAAAACACAGTAGCGCCTTTTAAAAAAACCAAAAAAAACACTCCTACATAAACCCAGCAGAGAGCTTGTCTCCTGCCTCCCAAAAAAAGAACATGAAAAATACATCAAATCCCCCCAAAATGTCAAGAAAAATATTTCATATCTTTTCCTGGCACAAGGCTTCAGCGCAAGAGAGCTTGATGTTTTGGCCCTAAAGGTTATCGTGTGCTCTCACAGACTCCTCTAGCCTCCCTTTCCCTCCCATACAACATATACCACTGGCAAGGTTACAGCGGAAGCCCTTCTAAAACAGCCACGAGAAAAAAAATAAAAAACCCTGCATGCTGGAAGAAGCACAGAAGAGCCAGGCTGTAAGAATGAAGGAGTCTGAACCGCTTTCTGGGAAGCTATTAAGACGGTTCCGAGGGCAACTTAAGGGCAAAGGCGTAACATATAGAAGCAACAATCAGAGTAACTTTACCGAGCGGTATGATAATCTTTCAAAGCACCTGTTAAATGGCTTGTTCGAGAACTTTACAGCAGGGAAATCACGTCTTATTCACCTTCTGAAAAGACTCCAAGTCGGACCAGTTTTGAGTAATATGGCTTTTGAGGAGGAACACAATTACTTTAAGTACCATGTACAATGAATGTTAGCGTTGACGGCATTAAAAACCCAAAGCACCGAGAGATAAGAGCCTTATGGATGGTTTTAAAGAATGAATTGCTGACATGTATAAAGAGGCCTGAGCATTGGCTGTCACCCACAGTGCCAGTACAGCAGAAAGCCAAATCCATTTTGCCCGTCCAACCCCCCCCCCCCTTGACATAAAAGACTTGTTAATTAGAATCAAATAAATGATAATCTCATCAAAGTTAGGGCTTGTTTGATCATCTTTTTTTTCTCTCTCTCTTACTGATGCACACGCACGTCAGCCGTAAAGCCACCGTGACTATCTGCGCTGGGAGATACAGCGATGGGCACTGTGGTGCAACTCGGCTGAAAACGTATTTGAAGTCTATATGAGCGACAGGCATGAAACACTAGGAGACAGTATCACATATCACTGGCATCATCCTTGTTTCACTCTGCATCACTGGCCCCGCTCTCTCTGCCTTCTCAGCTATTTTGTTTAGAGTTACAGTCCTCACTCGCTGAGAGTAGCTGCTTTTTGAAGTAAGACAGGATTACAGCCCGGACAAAAAAAAAAAAAAAAACTCAGACAGATTGCAAAGTAGCCTCAGTGCTGACGGTTAATGTAATAGATGGTGAGTCCAATGCCAAAGTGTTGAAATGTGTAAGAAGCTTTTGGTTATGGAAGTTTTTTTTTTTTTTTTTTAAACCACAGTAAAAATCAAATTTTAAAGTTCTAATTTTATGATATCCTTGATGTTCTTTGACGTTCAAACATGGACGTCTTACTGCATAATTAACAAGTCTTTAATTAAAAAATTATTTTTTTCTTCTTCTTCTTCTTCTGTTGGTTTGGTGCGACATATATCTCTTATTCCTACCATGAGATCAGTGGTTGGATGTAACTAAAGCAAATTGACTCAGGCACTGTGCTACTTTACATTTTTATGCTAGTTTATACTGTACTGCTACGTCTCAGGGTGAATTATTGTACTAATTACTATTCTGACAGAATAAAACATATGATCAAATTATAAAAATACAGCAAATTGTTTCAGATAAACTACCCAGCAGTCAAAGAGCTCAGAGCTCCACCTGCTACAAATTATTATCATTATAAAATGAGAATGGCCCTCAATAGAGCGTACACCTCCACCAAGACAAATCAATCCTACCACCTCTGAACGTGATCGGATCTCAAATGTGTTCCCGATGCGTCTTGGGTGCGTTCACACCTGTACATAGAGCTGCTGGCTTGTGACACGATCACCTGAGGCGGATGTTAACGCTACGTCTGAACAGATCTAATCTCATAGATCTCGACACCACGTCTTAATTTTAAAATCAAGATCCAAACATTACTCCCCGAGAAAATGATGAAAAAACTTCCTATCGTGCGGGATTGAAGACAGTGATCACATTCCTGGATTTGCATCCTTTACCGGATTTGCACCAAAATGTAATGGGCGACATCCCTCCACCAAGTTTAGTGTGAATTGGTTCCGTAATTTGGTGAAATAAAAAGTGGAGGTATCAATATAACACTGATGGGAGCCACTCAACTACATAATGAGTACATTTTGAATTTTAAGATGAAGCCCATGCAGGCATCATTTAGCCCCATGTGTGATGATTCACCTTCACAAACACACACACACACACACACACACACACACACACACTTATTATCCCAAGAGACGTATAATCACAGAGCTCTGTCAATGAGAGAAAGTGTGAAGAGTCAGAGACAGTCAGCTAGACTTAGATATTGACAAAGACACGGAGGCAGAAGTAGGGATGGAGAGAATGAAAGAGGGAGGTCAAGCAAGAAGAATGAGAGAGAGAATGAGAGAAAGATCTCCTAAACATAGAGAAATTACGAGGAGGCGTCGAGTCTCTCAGCCTTCAGGGGAAAGAAAGCAGCTCATTGTTGCAGCAAGAAGAGAACATGGAGAAAGGAGGCCATTGTTACCGGGCTGACAGCTTAACAGATAAGCCTCATATTTTGGAGGAGGCGAGGGAGGAGGAGGAGGAAGAGGAGGTGCAGGCGGGGCACACCGTTGTGATATGACTTGGGGTGAAATGAGACTCGGCGCGAGTGAGGGAAGGGGAGGAAGGAAAAAAGAGGGAGAAGGGAGAGAACGGGGAGGCACGGAGATAAGGAAGAGAAAGGGAGGATAGGTTTTATGTATGGGAGGAGGGAGGGAATGATGGACAAGGAGGGAGAGAGGGCAGATGAAAAGAGAATGATGGAGAAAAAAGAAGGGGAAATGAGAGACACGTGAAACAGGGGAGGTGAGAAGTGGAGCGAGACAGAGAGAAACCCAGTGCTGGGCGAGTGAGAAAGAGGTAGCATACAAAGAGAGAGAGAGAGAGAGAGAGAGAGAGAGAGAGGCGAGAAACAAAACCTACAGAGAGAAAGAGAGAGGGCGTAGAGGGAATTGCTGGCATAGTCAAGTGTTTCCAGTGGAAAATGTGAGGCGAAGAGGGGAGGGATGGATGGACGGAAGAGCTATAGAACGAGAGGATGGGTGGGGGCTCCGGGTGGCCGACAGGCGGATGTTTATGAGGGAAAAATCCATCTTACAGCCCATTTTCTACCGTTAAAAATTCATCCGTGGCCCAGGTTCACAGCAGGCACATTCACACACTTTAACGGTGCAATCTTGGAATGGGAAATATATGACCTGATCAGTGACGGCTGCGAACCACGCGATTCTCAAATGTCAACTTGGTGCAAAAATAAAAACAAAACAAAAAAAACAAACCTCGAATTATTATTATTATGTTGTTGTAAACCTCCACCAACCAGTCAAGTTGCAGGAAATATGGTCAACAACCTCCCCTTCTGTTCCTGAGTTGCAGCTTTGAATAATGGCCAGAGGTGGTTTTGTCATTTAAACCAAATCTGAAGAAATTCCTCCGAGGTGTTACTGAGAAAATTTCTCAACAAGCAAAGCAAAAGATTTGACAGTGAGTTTTGGAAGAGATTTGATTTGATTCATGTAGATCCACTTTAACTCTGCGACTCACAGCACCACCTTTATCCCAACAATAATACTACATTCCTTCCATCACACTAAAGGGTCAGTTTTCCCAAATAATCAAAGTACATATAAATATACACTTTCACTGGTATGTGGTTCTCAGCGCTGGTAATACAATATACACACTGTATATCTAATTGGACTTTCTATAGACCTCACTGTAAGGTTTTTTTTGTGACTTAAATATGACCTTAAATACCTCGACATAAACCTGCACGGTCTCAAGGTAAGTAAAGAAAATATGTTGTGAGTTGGGTGAACCGTCCCTTTAAGAGGAGCTTAGCGTTGATAATGGTGTAGGTATAATATTGACCTTTTAACCCTATTCTTCAATAAGAGCATCTGCCGTGCAGTAATTATATATTACCTACACAGTAAAGAGTCATTTTATTATGCATTAATGGATCCTCCAACATAAAACCCATAATGCGTTTCCAAAACTCTGCGCGCTTCCCAGTCCACGTCCGACATAAAAGCACATCAGTGGAACTTGAGTTATGAGACTTTCACTCCACAGTAATACAGTTGAATGGAAATGCAGATTGCCAGAGATGAAATACGTTCCAGCAAAAATATACCCTTTCTATTAATAGGCCCCATTGTAGGACGCTGCATTGTCAGAAATCCACAGGAAGCGGCTGCATGAGGAAGACATTAACAAAAAAAAAAATGTCATTCAAATGTTTGCAACTGCTGCACAATACAAGGGAGAACTTTGCAGATGTATCCGGAAGAAAAAGCAGAAAAAAACAAACATTCAGTCAGGCACATGTGCGTCCATTAACTCACACGTGTCTCAGATCCACAAATACAACCCTGTTATACTGTCATTAAAGTATGATGATGGAGAGGGCTCTTAGCTGTAAGATCTGTGCTATAGTTCTCTCTCTCTTTCTCTATTACACACACACACACACACACACACACACACACACACCCCCTTTGGTTGCCAAGACTTGCTGCAAAACTTATAAATCCCCCCACCCCCCAATCTCCTTCTATGTCTCTACCTCTCTCTCTCTCTCTCTCTCTTTAGTTTGCAGTTTACAACGATGAGCAGATTCTCAGGAGCCAACAGGAGCTGTTCATCTCCAGCCACAGTGTGAAGGTGTGAAGGCAAAAGACTGGGAGGGTACGCATGTGTGAGAAGAGGACAATAATCGTAGAAGAGTGTGTGTTTGTGTGTTTGTGTGTGTGTGTGTGTTCTGTTATGACAAGGACAACTAGAAGGCAAGCGAGGAGACGAGCGCACAGCTTGCTGCCTCTGCAGCAGTCATCCAAGGACCAGTTTTTGGCTTTGCAAACACAACGATACCTCACTACCCACTGTGCTACGCTGGACACCGGGAGGAAGGAAAATAAAGCGGAGCCTAAACAAAGTTCCGGCGAGACAGATGTTGTGTGTGAGTGTGTGTAAAAGAGAGAGAGAGAGAGAGAGAGAGAGAGAGAGAGAAGGAGTGTGAAAAGGAGAGAGAGTGGTAGAGAGGAGAAAGTGAGGAGGATGGACGAACATACTGGAGGAATAAGGTGAAAGACACGCACACAGGCAATAACACACTGTGTATACTATTTTTACATGTGTGTATGCACGAGTATATTTGTATAACCCCTGCTTGGAACAATAACACAGTGCGAGTGTGTGTGTGTGTGTGTGTGTGTGTGTGTGTGTGTCTGTGTGTGTGTTATCTCTGTCTCAGCACGTGGCTCGTTTTCCGCAGACTCTCAGCTTCAGCTCTGACTAATGCTGCAGCCCCACCAAAATTACTCACTATCATCAGCATGCGCGCACACACAAACGCACAAACACACTCACACACACACACACACCAAATATCCTCACTAGTAGAAAATGTTCTACTATATTTTAAGTCTAAAGGGAAACCTCAGCTTTACTAAGAAGGTAGAACAGCATGTATATATGTACACACTCACAGACAGAAACACACATACACACACACACACACACACACACACACACACACACACACACACACACACACACACACACACACACACACACACACACACACACACACACACACACACACACACACACACACACACACACTCTGTTTTTCTGGCATGCCCACACAAATACTATTTCATTTCCCAAGAATAAAGACTGGTGCAAATTTCTGAGCTGTGCATCTGTTGCAGTAAACGAGGACAAACTAATTGGTTTGTTCACAATTAATTCTCTTCTGCTTTTATCAATGTGTTTTTCTGATTTTCATTTTTGCTTTATGGCTCAGCAAATTATCTCTCTCTCTGCGGATCTCTTCCATGTCTTCTGACAGAGCTGATTGTTCACACAGTATGTTGCAAACTAGGGCTGCAACTGATGATTATTCTCCACCATCAATTAGTCCTCAGATTACTTTCTGGATGAATTCATTATATTTGTTGGGTTTCTTGTTTTGTACAAGCAACAATCCAAACCCAAAGTTACTCAGATTTATTGATAGGATTGATTGAAACATCAATCATTAATTAATCAGTCATTAAAATAGTTACCAGTTATTTGTTTCAACTTTCCTCTGGTTCATTTTCTAAACTGATTATTTGTTTGATCTGAAAAATGGTTTAAATGACTGAAAGATCAACCCTCAAGTTACAGTACGGAAACTGAGAAGATCAAAGGAGTTGAAAAATACATTTGGGCAATATCCAAAATGTAATATCTTGACACAGTCCAGCCCAAATATATTGTTATATTATTGTATTTTATGGTTCATGTATAAGTGATGCTGCCACTTAACAGCAGTTCTAAGTTTTAACCTGCTTAATGTGCAACCCAGGAAGTGAAATGAGGGACTCAGCAGGAGGGACTCTGCAAAACTGTAAAAAAACGATTCATGTGAAAAATATCATGATATTCGATATTATCACATATTGGCTGAAGCCTAGTCGCCAATTATGTTTCTATCCATCGACTTGTTGATTAATCAAGTAATAATTTCAAATGTTTTGCAGAAGAATTGATCGGTCACAATCCCTTTACACTTCACTGTAATAGCAAAATGTCTTGGTGCTGAGATGTCAGCCCCTCTCTGCTTTGAAAGTTTGCAGTAATGACAGGACTGTGTATTGTTCTGTGCGAGCAGTGGAGCAGAGGCAGATGCACCGGAGAGTGATGTGAGAAGCAGGGAGAGCAGACTGATACACAGTCAAAAGAGTACAGTAGAAGAAGCAGCTGCAGGCCATGTCAGAACACTGTTAAATCCATTGTGACACAGCTACAATGGAGGAAAATTTGACAATTAAGCACATGTCATCCAAAGTTAAGTTCCCACCATTTCTTCTGACCAGCGAATAAAAAGAACTTAACTACAATTGGATTTACTCCTCCTTACATTAAGATGTTTGACAGACTCACTTTCCCCTCCAATTGTCTTCATCAGCGGAAGCCGACAGGCTGACAGCGCCCTTAAAGAATAATTTCTCCTCCTGACGCAGGACTCGGCCGGGCCCTCGCTTGTCCCTAGGTCAGCAATTATCCCCCCTTTTTTCTTTGATGCCGTGTGAATAAAACATTAGCTATCTTTATCCGGCTAACGAGCCATAGTGCCGACACAAACCATTAAATCTTAAACACATTGCTTTGGGATAATGAGAGACATGATATAGAAGGGCCCTTTCTTTCTTTCTTTTTTTTTTTGAAGTGGTGGAGATGCAGCGGCAGCTACAGCCTGAAGAAGAGATGGAGGCTGGTCACAAAATCAATACGGTTTGAGATGAGAGGAATAACATGGAGAGTTTCATTCCAAATTGAGACTTCAAGCGTTTTGAACACACAACTCTTGTAAGAACAATGTTACTGTAGGAAAAATGTTTGATTCTGTATTGACACAGCAGTGTAGTTAAGACTCATTCAGCCAGCTGCCTGTGTATTATGACCTTTACAGGATGTCCGCAGCTCTTGAAAAAGGCTTAAAAAGTATTGAGTTCCTGAATAAAAGCCTGCTTTTCTGCAGCAATACATCCGGTAATGATCAACAAACTGCTCTGTGAAGAACTGCCTTCCTTAATAGGCCAATCTTTAATCACAGGGTCCAGCATCTAAATATAATCCGCTACTGTAACCTTCACACACCAAATACGGCCTGCCTCACTAAGCCTGGAAAACCAATGAAAAGCAGCCTGGCGCGCTGCAACTCCTGCTTCCCCATTTGGGTGACAACCAAGCGTGCTTGGAGGATACTGGCTGGTCCAAAAAGCTGCGGTTGCTAGGCTACAGTAGGGACACACCATAACAACATCAGGAGACATCCTCTAAAATGTTGAACAGTCGCAAAACCACCAAATTAGCACCTTTTTTTTCTTTTTAAATTTTCTTATGGAGGATAGGGAGTCAAACAGTGGCTGTTTGGCAGTAATTATGTGTGCTAAAGGTCAAATGGAAATTACACCCTGAAATCCAACACTGACATGAAGGCATCAGCGCGACTCGGAGCAGAAATCGCCTTCTTCTCGGGGACGGGGGGGACGGGGGACGGGGTGTTTTTCCAGTAGAAAGTATGTCAAACACACAACCCTTAGCTAAAAACTGAGAAACACCAAAGTATGAATGAATTTTGCGGGAGCATATAATTTGGAACATATGAATCAAAAAAGGCCTCGCCTGCTGTATGTTTAATTACATAGCAACATGGCCACCACCAATCTGGTGCCAGTAAACCGATCGCAGCATGCTAGCTCACAGCTAGGGTGACTCATATGTTCTGGTGTGTGTGTGTGTGTGTGTTTTTATCTTTGGGCTGCCTCCTCCCTCCTGCTCTCTTAATACCAGTTTTCCACTGCTACCCTGCCAGCTAACAGCTACGGAGCTGCGGGGACTCGTAGGGTGAAGCTCGCTGTAAAGAGGGATTTCTTGATACAGGACAAAAGAATAATTCCTCTCTGCATTATGAGAAAAAGAGCCTTGAGAATCAGAATCAAAAAAGTTTTTAAAAATGTTTTACAAACTAAACTGTGAGGGGAGATGAAGTGAATGGAAAGAGGGAGGAATAACAGAATGATGGTTGTGGTTTAATAAAAATAAAAAAAAAGAAAGTGTGGAAGGAGTCCTGGAGAAAAGCAACAAGTACGGAGGAAAAGAAAGAAGGAAAAATAATTGTTGCTTATGTTGCAGAAAAAAAAAAGAAGCCAGGCTGTAGCAGCTGAAAACAGAGACAGACGGCTTGCTGATGTGGAAGAGGAAGGAAGAATGACAGTGATAAAAAATAAAAAACAAAGAAAAAAGAAAAGGAAAAGAAAGGGGGTTCCTTCAATTAGAGGCAGAGAACGGAGGAGGAAGAGAGAAGAGTGGAAGTTTAACGAGACGCCGGGAAGACGGGGAGAAGGAGGCAGAGAGACGGTGAACGACAGAGAAGCAGAGGAGGAGCAGCAGCAGCAGGAGGAGGAGGAGGAGGAGGAGGAGGAGATAATGAAGTGAGAGGAGAGGGGAAAAGAACGCAGCGGGGAGGAGAAGAGAAAGTTAGTTTTCCCACCAAAATGCCCCCGGGGGGAACAGCCCTTTACAACAGCAAGCTACTGTCTCCATTCATCAAGAGGGGAGTGATCCAAACAGCTAGTCAATGTGTTCTGACAACCACACACACACACACACACACACACACACACACACACACACACACACACACACACACACACACACACACACACACACACACACACACACAAACTCTGTTTTCCTACTAATATGCATATATGTATGTGCATAAATGTATTTTTATGTACATGTACATACACACACAATATTTGCCATAGTGTCATAGCGACTCACCCACACCGCACACACACACACCGAACACACACACACACACACACACACACACACACACACACACACACACACACACACACACACACACACACACACACACACACAGACAGTTTAGAGCAGAGTAGCGGGAGAGACGTGTTTTACCAAATAAACTGTTTGTTATCCAGGGTTTTTGCTTTGGGGTGTGATGTTACATAGAGAAACAGGAAGATACAGACAGTGGAGGAGGGTGTGTGTTTGTGTGTGTGTGTGTGTGTGGGGGGGGGTGTGTGGGGGTGGGGGTGGGGGTTTTACAGAAAATAATTACAAACCGGTTAGCTATGAGTATCTCTCTTTTTAATCTGCATGCAAACACACAGTCAAAAAATATTCACAAAGGAATATGCAACATACGCTCATAGGCACATCCACAGAGAAATACACACACACACACACACACACACACACACACACACGCACACACACACACACACACACTGAACACAATCGCTGGACTGTAAATTTGGCTTTTTCCGAGAACTAAAGTACAAAAGAAATTTTCAGCTAGCGTCAGTTATTTCCCAGAATGAAAGCCGGGGAGGGAGGGGTGGCCGGGTGGGTGGTTTGGGGGGATGGGGGGTACGATTGCCTGCCAGCCAGCCCATCAGCCAATCAGCTAATTACGCTGGTAATTGTGGTAATGAGGCTATGGAGGGTACTCATCTGTTGGCCAGAAACCCCAGTTCTAGCGGCCACTTCCATTAATAACAGTAGACGGAGCAGCCACCACAGGCGCTCCGAGTCCCAGCAGCACCTGCATACAGATGCTGCCGCCGCAAAGGTCCTGCCTCTTCACCTGAGTGAATTATCACTGCGCCGCTGTCTCTCTGCCCCCCCCCCCCTCAGAGCACATGGTTTCCTCTGCAGCTCTCTGGAGTTGGGTGTTTTGTAGTTGGAGCACAGATTCAAACCTTTTTTATTTATTACCAGACTAAAAAGTTTCAAACCATCCACTTTAAAAAATATTCAGACAAGGTTAACTGGCCACAAGGAGGAGTGCACCAGACATCACATTAGAAAAACAGTTTTGGATCAAAGAGAATACAAAATAATTTGCCTTAACTTTTCTGGTGAAGGATTTTCTGCACAACAACATCTGAATGATATTTTAACTCAATGCCACCATTCACACAACCTGTAGGTGTGTGTTCACATACAGGTACTCCTACACCTCTGGTGACAAAATAGACTGAAGACGTCAACCTCAACCCCAGGTACATGTGCCGACTCATTTTGACATTTCATTTGTATATTTTTTTGATCCGTCAGATCGATGAACTATTCTCTACTCGCGCCTCTGTACGTCTTCGTTCTTGCTGAAGCGCAAAGACAAACAGAAAGAGAGAAACGGGGAAAGAGGGAGATGCTCGTTACTTCAGAAGACGCGGACACGGTTGATATTAAACGGACAAGTCAGTTCTCAATTTCAGCCGGCGGTCAGTGAAGCTGCTGCCACATGATGAAACAAGTGAGGGAGGGGCAGAAGCAGCAGGTCCCAGCGTGGTAAGAACAATATGTCACTGAGCAACATTAAATAAATGCAAATGTTGTGTTAAATAAACCTTAAAAGGCTGCACCCATAAAGGCTCATACAACAGGCCAAGGCAAAAAGCCATTTATCACAGATGTTATTGTGTTTAAATGATGTGTTTGTAAGATTGTGCGCTGTACTTCCTGTCTCTGTTCTCAGGTTTGTTTAATCGCACTGCGACCTCTTTAAAACCACCTCTTCCTCCTCCCCCTCCTCCTCCCCCTCCTCCTCCGACGTTGACGTCTCTGCCCACCCCGGCTGAGAATCCTCAGCTCTACGCGGTGTGAATGGATAAACGGCGGTGTATTCACTGACGGGGGGTTGGGGGGGCAGACTGCTCAGCAAAAGGTGAATGGGCAGGCCGGGCTGTCACGGAGCTAGAGACCTCTCAAATTCTGGCAGATTTTCATAAGAAAAGGCCATTAGTATGAGTGCAACGCCAAGCACAAAAATTGATTTGGCCTTTCGCTCCACAACCTTGAGCACCGACCTTCGAAATACCTGAGGGGGCGACTCACAGTTAAAGGGGGGGGGGGGGGGGGTATTTTGTAATGGAGGACGGGAGCAGCAATGGAGGGGAAAGGCAGAGAGCGCTGCAATTAGAAAAAGGAAGGGGAAATAAACACACTCTCTTGAGGCAAAAGGAGGAAGGAGGTGTTGAGTCTTTCACAAGGACACTTGAACAGGACGTATGGACACACTGTCCAGATCTAATCTCTGACCTTTCATTTGCAGGATGGTGGATTCTCATAAAAGCTGTTTCCTAAGGTCATGATCTTGTTCTCTGTTCAAGCCTCTTTTCATCTCTGCATTTCTCTCTCTAAAAAAAAAAAAAAACACCTCTATGTCCTCCATCTCTCCTCCTCCTCCTCCTCTCTCTTCATTATTCCTTCCCTAACACTTCGCCCCATCCTTCTGGCTTCCCTTTTTTTTTGCCCACGCTGTCAACTCCTATTGGCTCTAATAGGAGGCCCCGCAGCTTACAGTGTGACAGACATAATCAGGTTTGGGTGAACAGCTTTCGTCTGCGGGACAAACGGAGAAGGAGGGAGGAAAGACAGAGGAAGAGGTGGAGGCAGAGATGGAGAGGGTGAGAGGAAGATGAGTAGCAGGATTAAAAAAAATAAAAATAAGGAGAAGGGGAAGAGGAGGAGGAGGAGGAGGAGGAGGAGGAGGAGGAAGTGTGGAGCATGACTGCAGTGTGGCAGGTGGAGACATATCAGGAGGAAAAGAGTCAAGAGGAGAGGTGATGAGATGTGATGACAAGCGAAGGAACAGAGGGAAGTATGTGTGAGGAGAGAACAAGAAAAGATCAGAGGAAGAAGAAGAAGAGCAGGCTTCCACAGTAACGGTTACATTATAAAAACTAACCTCCACAGCCTCGTTTTATCTGCATCTCCACAAGCTTACATAAGCCGAGCGACTGACCCAGTGGGGTTTCATGTCAACCGTCGCATGAAATATACATCATGTCCCTTTAAATTCCCAGACAGAAAACACATGCCGCACGCCGCGTGCCAGGGAGGCTGAAACTTCTGCAAATAGCCTCTTACTTCACCCGTGTAAACTGGATAAAAACATTTACGATGAGTGAAGATCATTCCCCTAAAAACCTAACCGGACACACCCTTTGGAAAGAGACAAAATAACCGCTGCTGATGGAGGCCTTCCTTTTCAAAAATGATATTTTTTCGCGATAGCAGTTACATCTTTCCGCAGAGTTTGTGCGTAAATGATCCGGGTCTTCTAATGGCAGTTTCAAGTACGAGTTGTATTTTCATGCTGCTCGTCACTGGGGAATTTGATTGATATGATCTGATGTGATTTGACAGGGGTGGAAGAAAGGAGCAAGAGGAGGAAGGGATGGGGAGGGAGAGATAGGACTTAAAAGCAAAAAAAAAAAAAGGGGGATGGAGGCCAGGAGGAGAGGAGAGGAAGTAAGCAGGCAGGATATGAAGCTGGAATGTGATGGAGGGAGATAAGGGAGGAGATGATGATGATGATGATGAGGAGGAGGAGGAGGGTGAGAGAAGATAGGGGGTTTAAAAGTGAACATGTGATGAAGAAAAGGAGAAAAAAGAGGGAGGATGGATAAACAGGAAGGTGGGAGTGATGACTGGATAGAGGAGACGGCGATGGTGTGAGGAGGGGGAGTGTACGATATTAAAGGAGAAGAAGGGGTGAAATAGATAATGTTGGGTGTGAAAAAAAAAGTGTGTCTGGAACAATCGGGGGAGGGGAGGGGAGGTGGGTGATGGAGAAGGATGAGTTCAATTTGTAGCTGGAGGTAAAGTCTGAGAGGGTGGTAGGAGGAGGAGAGGAAGATAGAGGGAATTAATAAGAGAGAAAAGAGGGGGAATAGGTGGGGTTAGGAGACAGAGAGGGAAGAGATAGACAGAGAGTGTGTGTGTGTGTGTGTGTGTGTGTGTGTGTGTGTGGGGGGGGCTACATATATTATAGAGAATTGGTCATCATGGAAAATGCGGTGCAATTAAGAAAAAAAGGGCGTATTGCTCTGAATGGCTTCTGATGCTCGTTGCCTCGGGGCAGGTTTTGAGCGATGGCGCACGGTCGCATAATTTCACTGACATATTTTCTGTTTTTGGGGGGAAAATGGCTCCTTTCTGATTGTTCTTGGAGTTCATCTGGAGTCAACCCACTCATTTAGGCTGAGACACCTCGACAACCCCCGCCCCCCCTCCCAGATGCTCGTCTCCAGCCGTCTCCATGTGACTGCTTCTTTTTATTTGTGAGTGTTTTTTTAATATAATCATGGGTCGCTGATTATAACACGGTATCTTTTAGGATAATGTAAGAGAACATATCTTAACCGATGTGTTTACTGGCTAGAAGAGGGCTGGGAATGAGGCCTGTAACGTGAGTCAGTAACAGACCTGCTGCTGTTTCGCGCTGTGACTGAACTGTACAGCTGAGCAACCTGATCTGAGTGATAAAGAATACCTGGGGGGGGGCTGCTTTTTCTTCATGTTTACATTTCTGTCGTTTTATAATTTCTACGTTTTTTTTTTTCACTTCTGAAATAAAAGTGACACGTCATTTGTGATCTGACAAACAGCACCCGTCACACCGGGCGGGAATCACATCACACTGAAGAAAGTGAAATCTGACAGAACATTTTACATCTTCATCCACATGAAGAAAGTTACTCTCAGTGACTCCTGAACACAAGGAGCCAGATCCTGCTCTATACATCACACAGTCTGACGAACCATCAGCCAATCAGGACAAAGGTCTGACGTCAAAGTTGAACGAGCCTATTGCCTGGTACGTATCCTGTGTGTGTGTATGTGTGTGTGTGTATTTATCACAGTAACGACACACAGCAGTGACACTGGTAAACCAGTATACCGCCCACCCCGATCATAACCTGTTATCTGATGGTGGCCATTACCCCGAATGTTGGAATAATAGACAGCTTAAAAAATATACTTAACATACTTTTATTAGCTTCATATTTGAGGGTTTTCCTGAACTGTATGAAAATATCTTTATGTCTCAAGAAGAAGCCTCTGTTTGAGGTTTTAGAGACCTGAGCTGAAAAACATGGTCAAATAAGGAATCTCACACGGTCTGTAGCTGTGAGCAGCGTTGACAGGAGTCTTTACTCAGTACTTCCTCGCCCAAACCGAAAAACACCCACAAAAATCTCTGTGGGTTTCTGCGATGGGAGACGGTTTGTTCATAAGGGATGTGACAGCAGGTTTGACCTCTCCGAACCCTACGTCAATGCTCTACGTCTGCTTCTGTGCCTTCATCAAATGTGCGCCCAGTTTGTGTCAAAAGGAAGTGTAACCGCTTTGATACTTTTCTACAGGTTCAGAAGAAAACGATCAGAAGAAAAAATAGATTTAAAAGGGAGAAATTGAGTTGACTTTGCCGCAGTGGAGTCTGCAGGACGCCAGACAACGAGAAGGTAAAGCTAATTTTACCAAAAACACAAGAGCTGATGTGGAAAATAACGGCGGCGAAAAAACAAGCCGGTGATGCTGAGGACTCACCTTGACGATATCACCCAGGTAAACATCCTCCATCTTGTTTGGCACCTTCATCTGGAAGATTCGACCCACCACTGCTGAGGAGTCCGGGAAGGCAGTGGGCGCCGCCGCGTTCTGCTGAGTCGCTGCCGTCTCGTCGCTCTGCGCGGCGACGGCGGAGGCCTCCATCGCCCGGATACCTGCCGTCACCTCCTGGAAATTCCGCAGGAGCGAGGACTGCATGGAGGCCTCCAGCTCGCTTCTTCCACCCACACTCTCGCTTCGTTCACCCGCTTCCATTAACACCATCTCGCCCAGCACGTCGATCTCCACCTCTGCGCGCACCGGCGGATGGAGGCAGCCCGCCGCGGCGAGAAGCAAGCCCAGCAGCAAGGCTCTAGTCCTGGGTAGTCTCACATCCAGGCCCCTGCTCGCCCCGAGGCATCCCAAACTTAGTTTATTGTGCATTCTGTTGCCTTTTGTCGGCCTGTCACTGCAAAAAAAAAAAGACGGAGGAGGATGTCCAAGTCGGAGGGGGGGACTTAGGGGGGAGCATGCACCCCTGACAGATAGAGCAAATCCTTCCTTTCAAATCTCCCTCCCTCCCCTGTCCTTCTCCGCCCACTCTTCTGCCCAAAGGCTCTTCTTCTCTTCTGGCGCCGGGCAAAGAATCTTCCCTCCTTCTTCTGTTCCACCTCCTCCTCCTCTTTTGTCCTCCTTTATTCGGCCTCTTCCCCTTCGGTCTTTTGTGCTCACCCCTCAGAGGTTTAGGAGTCCCATTGCGCCGGGCACCTTTGAGACCTGTAAGGAGACAGACAAGAGGGAGAGACACAGAAGCCACGGTTAGGGGAGTTGCTTGCGGAGAAAAATTGCAGCTTCAGTCTCGTCCTAAAAAACGAAACACCTCGACTTTTAAAAGAGCCTCGCACTGAATCTAAAGTCAATCCTCTCGATAAGTTCAGAACCTTAAACTGATTCGTGCCACGCAAATCCCATTGTCTATAGAAATCCATCATGAATGGGGGGAAGTGGTGGTGGTGGTGGTGGGGGGGGGGTATTATCAATGCTGTTGGGTAATCTGATTAGTTACTTACAACAATTCTGGCTCTCTCTTCCACCCTCTCTCTCTCTCTCTCCTCTCATAAGCTCACATATCTTTTCTTTTTTGACGTCAGACTAGAGAATGAAAGAGAGAACAGGGAGAGAGACGGATGTAAAGAAAGGGAAGTGATGGAGAGAGAGAGAGAGTAAGATGGATAGATGGAGGGAGGAAAGAGTGAAGGTGATATACGGTGGGACCTTGGATTAGCCGAACAATGCCGAACCAGTCAAAGCTTTCTTGGAACCGCTAATGAATGCATGCCTTCGCTATTGTGAGAGGGGTCAAACTCAATGTGTGTGTGTGTGTGTGTGTGTAGGTGTGAGTGGGGGGAGGATGAAGAGAGAGAGAGCGAGTGAGCATGTGTTGATGTGCAAGCTACTGAGTGCGTTTGAGTCTATTGTGAGTGAGGAGGGCTTGTGAGTGAGGGGTTTGTTATTCATTCAGCTCTTTCATGGAGGAGAGGATCCCTGTGTGTGTGTGTGTGTGTGTGTGTGTGTCACAACACAAATGATTTCCCCTGAGGGCTTTCGTTAGGGAGAGATGGACAGAGAGCAGGAGAAAAAAAAAAGAATGAGAGAGAATGAGAAAGAAAAAAGAAGGCAAGAGAGAGACCCCCACTGTGACTCCATTTTGCCCCGTAGCAGATGCCCGCTGGAGAAAGTGAAATCACCGCGGGAATTCCCCCGGCAACAACAACACGGCCTCCCAGGTAGCTTTTGACCAAGTAGAAAAGACTCTTTCTTGCTGCTCCCTCGCCCTTGCCGCGCTTCACCTTTGGACAAAACTTTGTTTTTAATCACGAGCACCGCTGTGCTAGTTTCCCTGCTGCTACAGCTTTTATCCCAAGAGTCAACTTTCAGGAAGCTTTGACTCAAAATAATGTTCCTTCTTTCCTCTACTACTTTAGTTTTTTTTTTTTTTACCTTTTTAGCTCTTGTGAAAGTCAAGATTTTTTTTTTTTTTTCCCACTCTTTGAATGTTATTTTTCATTGATGTCACCTTGGAATTTACAGAACTATTTACAGCGTTAAACTTTTACCAAGCCCTCTCAAAAGTAGTCCAAGATGGCTGCCAGGGATAAACTCCATCCCTTTCATGTCGACTACCTTCAACTGCATTGCCACGGGCTACATCCCTCCTATTTCCCCTTTCCCCTTATTGCTTTTTCCACTGTTGTTCAGTCTGTCATCTGCTTCCCTTTTCTTTTTAAGGCTTTCACTCATCCTTTCATTGCTACTCTCCGTCTCTCCTGCTGTCAAGATGTTTTTCTAGTTCTTCTTTTTGTCTTCCATCCCTCGCACAGCTTTTCTTTTTCCAAAAAACATTTTCTTGCTTCTTCCTGTCCTCCTTCTTCCTCCCCCTTCCTCCAGAGACCTAAGGTACGCCACACCTTCTCTCTCTCTCTCTCCACTCTCTAAACCCTTCAAGGCCGTTTTTCTCTCTCTCTCTCTCTCTCCTCCTCGCACTCTCTCACCTATCAAAAACACAGCCCTGTCTATTCATCGCGTGACAATAGGGCTGATGATGGCGGAGGAGTGTCGCTATGAAAGGGCCCGCTGAGCTGTCTGTGCCGCTGGATAAAGAAGCACTGTCATCGCAGAGAATGAGGGACACACACACACATACACACACACACTTTACGGAGAAGTAAAGAAAAGGCTGGGAGAGACAAGAAATCTTCCAACTCGAGAGCAGGACAGAAAGCTGTCATTAACTTGACACCTACAGCACCCCCACCCCCCTCCCGCCCCCCCCACCCAAAAATGCTCTCCACCCACCTGGCGCCACTGATCACTCTGACACAGATGGAGAGATTGTTGAGGGAGGAGGACAAGGATATTTAGGATGAGTGGAGAGAAGAAAGAAAAGAAAATTAAAATTTTTGTTTCTATGCTAAAGAAAGTAGAAGAGTGAAGGAAAAAGAGCTGTTTGGTCGAAAAATATTAAAGCATTACCAATAATATTGTGTAATGTGTGAGTGTGAGTGTGTGTGTGTGTGTGTGAGTGTCCATCATCCACGGCTAAAAGATCACCATTTAGCCTCGGGGCGCTGAGGCCAATTGTGGGGAGTTATGTGTGTATGTGTGTGTGTGTGTGTGTGTGTGTGTGTGTCTCTCAACTGAAACTAGTTCACCGGGTGCCATGGTGACACCTTTGTTCTGAACAGGCACTTAACGATGTCCGTGTGACTCACTCCCTATTGGTCAGGCTTCTTTCGGGAGCCTCTCTTTGCCCTGCAATTACTAAACCAGCGAGTGCTGAGATTTATGGTGGAACTTCCCCACATGTTGATCATGTTTGGGAGCTGAGTGGGCGGGAGCATGGGCAGGGAAAATTAAAAGCCTTATTTATTCTGGCTGCCGAGATGCACTAAACTGCTGCTCGTGGAAATATCCAAGCTTTGCGCCGATGTGATGTCTTTAGGATGACTGATTTATTGATACGGGTCACACAGGGTAACTCTCACTGACACAGCGAGCTGAGCACTGTGTTCAAAAACTAAATCTTTTCATAATCGTCCACACGTTATCTTTGCTTCACAAAACCAAGGGTAATTAAATAGGGGGGGGGGGCTTATCAGACTAATAGTGTAGGTTTCTGACTGAATATAAAAGGTAGTGTGTTCACTGCAGGAGCTTAAAGTCACTCCCTAACGCTTTTGCAGCTTGGTTTTTATTAATGCAAAAGTTAATGTGAGGCTAAGGTCGATGTTTTCTACTGCTTTTTTTATGTGAGATGATGATTTTTCTTTCAAAAAATAAATAAATAAGTAAATAAAAAATCCTGGAGGTTAATTTATTCTCTCTCAATCAACAGCAGCTGCGCAAAAAAAAAAAAAAAAAAAAAAGAAATGAAGCAATGCTGTGCAAAACGAGCCAAAAGTAATGGAAGCGTAATGACAGCAGGCTGGTGGGGTAAATGAGATGTCACATGAAATCCACTTTTAAATGTAAAGATGGAGTCTCAGACTGTTATATGTTGGTTTCTATCCAAAGAAGGTGTCACGATGTTCTTTATGAGAGCCTCAGTTATTAAAAGTCCCATATTATATAAAGTGAGACATCCATGTGTAGTGTGATTATAGATCAGCTCTAGCTTCTATATTAATACTGTGAAAGTATCAAAGCCTCAGTCCACAGAGAAATGCACACAGCCTGTATTCAGAAACTGAGCCTTAAAACCAGCCGTCAGGACTTCCTGTAACTTTGTGATGTCACAACAAAGAAGTCACTGCTCTCAGCCACGCCCCAAGCCCCGCCCTCCTGGACCCACCATCCAAACCTTGCAGGATTTGATTTCTCTGAGTGTTTTTACCTGAAATCTGCTATATTTTTATTTGATCACTCAGAAATCAGTCAGCCAATCAGACAAGAGGCTCCTCTCTTCTGATTGGCTCACTGACCTGTTGTTACTAGAGCTCCAGAGAGAAGCCTGAGAGAGGAGACGTAAAACTACACTGAGATGGTTTTTGATTCTTAAAACCACAAATATATCTTCTAATGGATCAACACTTTAAATAAAACACAGGAAAAGTGTAAAATATGGGACCTAAACATTAAAAGATCACAGCTTCTGTACATAATTGGGCTTTTGTTGGTACACAGTATTCCTATATCTCAGCAGAGTAGTCAGAAAATATTGAAAATGTCTGTGACAAGGTCTCAAAGCCCAAGATATCATCTTCAGATTGCCCAGGCAACAGTCCAAACCCCAAAAGTACTTAATTTACAACAAGAGAAAACAGAGAAAATCAACAAATCCTCACATTTGAGAGTTTCCAAAGGTTCCAGAAAACGTTTGGCATAATACTGAAGAAATAAACTTGTTAATAATTAATAAATTGTTTGCTAACTTTCAGTTAACAGTGAAAAACGATTAACTAATCACACAGCAGATATGCTTTGCAGACTGGCTGCAGAGATGGAGAGCAGCCCAGCAGACTTTTATTTGGAACGGTGGCACAGATTATTACTGCAGGATGAACAGGGTGTGGTATCACCATTGCCAATTAGCGAGACATTTTGCAGGCTGTAAATGTTGGTGGGTAACGAGGCATAAAACACACTTCAGCTATCTTTGGGGATGAAAGGGGGGGTGGGGGGGAGGGGGTGCGGCATTTAGCCTGTTATTAACACAGAGTATGAAATGCATCTGCACTTTGGTAACTATAGATTTCACACAGCAGTTTTCACATTGTGTCCTGTAACTGATAAGAAATCATCATCTCGCAAGCCTCCCATTCCTTCTCCACTTTTAGCCCCAGTGTCTCATCCTCCTCACCCCCCCCCACCCCCACCCCTGCCCCCTTTTTCTCTTTTACCTTCCCACCACCTATCATGTCTCCTCTGCCCTCTCCCCCTATTTCCCCGTCCAAGCCCATTCAATAAATACCCCGCAGAGGGAGAGAGGCAGTAAAAGCACGCGAGTGTCCGGTGTACTGTTTATTTATAAAGATGTCCTCGCAACCTGAGAGCGGAGATGGGGTGCAGGGGAGTTGGTGTCGTGTCTGGATATTTATTTTTATCGCTGAGCAGCAGCTAGTGTACGACAGTCTGAAAGAGAAAGATGAAGAGATGTTTTAAGGTATCAGCTTGGGTCGACCTGATGATAACAGACAGTTGTGGCATATACTGTATGTAACCCGCTGCTGTACACCGTAGTTACGTTTCAAAATAACTCAGCCTTTGGAAGATTTTCAAAACTCAAATGTTCTGTTCGGGGGGTTTTAACTGTATAACATAATACCACTGGTTCTCAGCCATTTTGCCTCGTGACCCATGAAAGCAAAGCTATGTCCAGTTATTTCCAACCATATGCCACACATTTCATCCTTCTCAACAAAGTGGTTGATAGTCTCTGCTCTTTTCCTTTCTTCTTCTTTTTGTTTGGATGGGGGATAAAGGAGACATCCTGGGCGGTACCATGAGGCTTGTGAGAGACTTTAATGCCGTCGCTGGGGTATGATGAAGAAGGAGGTGATGGAACGGAGGACGAGGACAGGAGGAGGGAGGTTTTGGAAGCACCAAAGGTAAAAATTCTGGAGAGGCTTTGATTCCTTCCCATGGGAGGAAAACACACACAAAAAGGCTCTACCCAAGGTAGGAGGAAATTCATGTATCAAACACACACACACACACACACACACACACACAGTTTCTGACTTAATAAGCCGAGTACACTGTAAGGATTTAGCGTTTTCTCAACAGAAGGCAAACAGCAAGACGTCCAACATCTTAAACAGCCGCTACAATCTAAACACAGCAACACAAGAAGTGCACCAGGGACACAACATCATCCTGCAACAAATACAGTAACAAAACCCTCAACATATCCATCTGCTGACTGATCCATATGAATCTGTGGTGTCTTGTGTTGGTCAGACTGCGGTAACAAAGTTTTAAAATTACACAGCACTGCAGCTACGAACTTTATAACCCATGTTGTGTGCTTTCCCTGGCTTCCATACACAAGTACAAAAGTGGCACAGCGCAACAGAGACTGTTTAAACCTCTGAGGAAATTCCTTCTCTGGAATTCCCCTCATCAGCCAATAAGGAGACAGAGACGCCACTCAGAGGCCAATTAAAGGAAAGGAATTCCCCAGGTGGTGGCCAATCAGAGAGATAGACATCTCGTCAGAGGAAAGAAACATTAGCACTTCGGTGGCACTTTAAACTTCTGTTACTCCCTCCTTCAATCTCGCTTTCACTTCACGCTCCTCTGCTTTCTCTCTCTCTCTCTCTCTCTCCCCGTTCCTCTCTCCTCCCGTCACCTTTCAGTCGCCCCAAAGTCACAGCTGATGCCTCTATTATTGGCTCAGACAGGACGAGAGAGGCCCGGGAAACTGAAGGAAAGGAGGGGGAGAGAGAGAGAGAGAGAGGGAGAGAGAGAGAGTTTCTAAAAATGGTCGCATTCCTGAGGAAGCTCCACCAGACTGACAGGTGACACTGACGCCATGCAGCACACAAATATTACTGCACACACACACACACACACACACACACACACACACACACTGACTTCTAATGCTAATCTGCAGATTCACAAAAAACAAAAAATATATTTCTTAAATTTCTTTCGAAGAGGAGCGGGGTGCGTCTGCGCTAGGAACAGTGGATACAGAGTTCCCCGCTGTGACACGCCGCAGGTTGTATTTGCATTGCAGCCATTGAGCAAAAAAAAAAAAACTGGGATTACAATGCGTCTACCTTTACAATAAGATTTAGATATTTAGCACGGAGATTAGGCACTCTTTAGGCATTTAGCTGGCTCTCGCACCCAGAGTGATTTGCAAATGTGTAAATAGGAGAGTGAGATTATTCTTGCGGTGTGAGGATAGAAAAAGTCAGCATTGTTCTTTTATAGTGAGTGTGGGAGAGAGAGAGAGAGAGAGAGAGAGAGAGAGAGAGAGAGAGAGAGAGAGAGAGAGAGAGAGAGAGAGAGAGAGAGTGTCTTTGTGATGATTTCGACCTCATTATTGGAAACGCATGGATGAATTTCAAAGCCACAGCGTCAGGAACAAAACTGTTAAACTGTGACCTCAGTGACTGCACAATCTGTGCAAACTCATGTTCGCTCTAAAAACAAACTTATTGTGGATGAATTCAGATTCCTCTGTATTCCCACTCATAATGACATTTCTAATTAGCTTGGCTGCGTTCACGAACGAAGACGATCCAGCTCCAGTATAATGCAATACAGTCCCAGAAATGCAATCAATCATGATGCAAATCCACCATCCAGTCTTTGGGGGGGGGGGGGGGGGGGGGGGGGGGGGGCCTGGTGCACTCACTGTTAGCAGCTACTAAGGCGAGCGGATGGGCCATATGTGTGAACATAAGGCGGCGAGGAGAAGGCCTGTGTGTCATGCCAACACTGAACCAGCTCAGCCTGAAAACACTCCCAAACAACCCAGTGAATTAACAAACCGCGTTCACGGAGGAGAGGAAAACAGGTAGTGGAGGGAGAGAAGATGACTGGAGGGGGAGGAGGAAGGAGGAGATAACAGAAATACTGATAATGAAATTATAATTACATGTTAACTTCATTTTCTCTCCCACTTTCTAATCGGTAAAAACAGATCCACTTTCTGATTAAGCTTGGGCGATATCCAAAATTTAAAGGTCCAATATTTTACACCTTTTCTGGTGTTTTATTTCAAGTTGAATTGCCCATAATGATGATATGTTGGTGGTTTTAAGAACCAAAAACCTACTTAATGTAGTTTAACATCTCCTCTCTCAGGCTGCTCTCTGAAACTCAAGTAATAACAGGTCAGTGAGCCAATCAGAAGAGAGGAGGCTCTGAACCTCTCTTCATCCTGCAAGGTTGGATGGTGGGTCCAGGTGCTTTGTTGTGACATCACAAAGTTACAGAAGTCCTGACAGCTGAATACAGGCTGTGTGCATTTCTCTGTGGACTGAGCGCTTTGATACTTTCACAGTATTAATATAAAACCTAGACCTGATCTATACGATATGAGACCTTTTAATCCTCGTGATGTTTTCAAGCCAAAATGTCACGATATCCAAAACATATCGTGACATTCAATATTGTTAAATATCGCCCAAAGCCCAAAGCCTATCGCTTATCCTGTGAGTTTTTGAATAAATTGCAAACTACTCACTTATTAATTCTACAAAAAAATGAAAATATCTAATGACACAAATAGGCCACAGAGGAGATAAGAGCAGAACAAAAGAGCAGAGCGGTGGGTGTGAGGAGAACAAACACATGTTACGGAGGTTGAAAAGTCCGGCGATAAACAAAATAAAAAAAACAGAGAGTTCTGAGAAATTACAGGAACGGCAACAAGAGAACCAGCGGAAATTTCCGGCCACTCCTCAGTCAGCTCTGGCTTTGATACCAGAGTTGCTGAAATCTGTGTGTGACACGACAGTTGGAAACAGATGTGAACCTGCCTCATGAAACACAGGGGGTTCTGGGAAAAAGACACGGAGTGGGTGAAAAAACATGACAGAAGGACAAGAAAACACCAACATCACCTCAGACCGGAGTCTTGGGTGGGGGGCGAGGGGTGGGGTGGGCGTTCGGTGGCTCAGATGTAAATATGATCTATCTTGAAATTAACACCACACATGAAGGTGTAGCATCCATTTTGGGACATGCAGATGTTGAATCACGCTGGATGATGAGAGGCACAGATGTATATGCATATGTATAAGAAATCTGAGCCAGTGGAAAAAAAAAAGAAAAAGAAAAAGGGAGCCGACGTGAAATGAAAGTCTCGTTCATGTTTATTGGAACGCCAAGCATATGAAAGTTACATAAGTGAGGCAAAACCATTCACTGTTTTTGTTTTGACTTACTTCCTGTGTTATCAGTTCCACTCTGCTTCAGTAGACGTATGTAAACAAGTTCGGGTTTATTTCCTTAAAGAAATAAAAGCATCATTTAGGTGTGGATGATATTTTGAACTCCAGATGTACAAAGACACAACAGGGAAACTGTGACCTGACATGGGTGTAGGTTTGGCAGCTTTTCCGGACCTCCCAGTGTTCCCAAAAACACAACGGGGGGGTGGGGGGGGTTTATTGTATTCTAGAGTTACACAGACGACCCGCAGCGACTGGGACGCCATTTATTATCTTCAAAAACAAGATCCTTATCTATCAAATAATCCTTTTCATCGCAAAACAGGATTGTCTTTCCACAGTCGGCGTGGCAACCAAACCCCACTTTGTTGTTTCAACTGTGACATTAGGAGGCAGTTCGATGCAACATGTGAACGTCGCTGAGATGAAAGACACAGATCAACATCCCTGCTGCTTGAAAATATTAGTTCATATATTTTTGTGTAGGTTTCAGTTTCCTATAGTGTGGAGCTGTGTGTTCCCTCCTGTCGCTGTCGCACGTTTACAAAGCCTGTTTGTGCCCCGCAGGGCTCAGTCGTGCTTTAAGTTCCTCGAAATGAGGATTTAATTTGAGGTGAAGCAAAAAAAAAAAAAAAAAATTAAAAAATTAAAATGAAACCAGCAGGGCAGAATCATGGGAATTGCGGTTTCTTTTGCGAACGCAGCCAAACACACGTCCACTTTGATTAGAGTTGTGTTTTGGAACGTCGAAGCATCAGCGCTTTCGCTCGCTCGCTTACAAGGCTAATAGGCTTTTGAGAGAGAGGCAGTGCGTGTGTGTTTGAGTGTGTGTGTGTGTGTGTGTGTGTGTGTGTGTGTCCGTGCATGTGAAGGCTAACAGCTCATGAGGGGAAAGTGCCGCGATGCTTTGCGCATCTCAGTAGGCTAATTATAACACTGCAATCGCTGCAAAAATGAAACATGAAAGAATTAACAGTCCGAGAGAGAGACAGAGAGAGACAGAGAGAGAGAGAGAGAGAGAGAGAGAACAGGGGGAAACACAATTGTTGTTAAAGAATGTGTAGGTAGCAGGAGTAATTACATTTCACTCCAATTAGACTGCTGAAGTTGTGTTTTCTCTCTCACACACTTATCTCTCTCCCTTTGTGTGTGTGTGTGTGTGTGTGTGTGTGTGTGTATGTGTGTGTGTGAGACTAACCTGTTAACTCAGTATGTTTCTTGTGCAAAAAGTAGCCAAAAGCTCTCGACAATAACACAAAGATGCGTCACTCTCATATCGTGCTCCATAATTCAAGGTCTGTGCGTGTGTGTGCGTGTGTGTGTGTGTGTGTGTATTTGTGTGACCCTTGTCCTACTGGGACCACCAACTAAGACTTGAGATACACTGACAGCTGGGGGCAGCTGGTCACGTGTGTGTGCGCTTGGTGTGTGCGTGTGTGTCTGTTAGATAGACAGCTGGGGACAGTTGCTTGTGTGACAGAAAATGACAGCCGGGCAACAAGAAAGTTTCTATATGCTCCAACACACACACTCTCTCTCACTCTCTCTCTCTCACTCTCTCTCTCTCACACACACACACACACACACACACACACACAGACAGACACACACGAATGCCCTTCCCCTCTTCGACTCCTCACCCCTTCAGACAGTACTGCAGACTTGCTAATCTGTGCCCTTTAATCCGAGGGTGCGCTTCAATCCGTGAACTTCCCCTCCCAGGTGCCATCCAATTCCCTCCGAACGTGCCCTGCCTTCCCTCCCTTTGACAGCTCTGATAGGGGTAAATAACCTAAGAGTGACTATTTTTAGACTTTGACTTAAATACAGTCGGAGGAAGTTCCGGTGAAATAAAAACTCATCCCAGTTTGTAATTCATTCAAATGGAGCCATTTTTAAAACTGACTGACCTTCGCTCATCGTTCATTTCAGAGGCACAAGCAGCTCTCTGCTCAGATACACAGCTATTTCTGTGAGATGAGTAAGCTGATACGCTTTATTTTGATATTATGAATCTGATTATGGGGATATGCGTCTCATTTTAGATTAAACAGTCTGACACAGACAGAGTAATGCATCCTACACAAAGTTAAAACTCCAGAGGAGCTATGGACTCTCACTTTCACTTTATATTATGAAAGTGTTGAATGAGGATAATTCAACTGGATGTAAAAGTTTGAACACTAGTTGTTTTTTTTTTTTTAAATGTATAGTTCACTTGAACGATCACTAGAGCTTTTAGCAAACAGCAAACCCACAAAACAGAAGCTGGGTTACGTGTTTGTCTGGCTACATGCATCTGTGTGTTGTGTGTTGTGTGTGTACGTGTGTGTGTGTGTGCACGATGGTGTGATGAGTTTGCAGTGATAGCCATCGCTTTCCATCCCCCGGTGATGCAGGTCATCAATTCTCATCTCCGTGTCTGTCCTATCCGGCTTACACCACCGAGTTATAAATACACAACCAGGCAGGAAACTAACCAGTCGGCAAAATCAGCTCATAAGCCAGTCGGAAACGAACATTGATAGATACTGACCGTACTGCGAATTTGAACCCTCTTACAACATGTATTAGCCAGACGACCATATGTTGTTATTTTCAGAAACGATATTCAAAATTGAAAACCTGGGTACAGATATGGATGGCAAATATCATGATGTGATATATTTTTTTAAATATAACTTGTTTTTTTTAAATAATACTTTGTGAAATTGTTGCATTTTAATGTTTCAGTTATTTTTTTAAATAATTAATATAATTCTCTAATTGTATTTTATGTATATTGGCCACATGCAAAGGTACAATGTACAGTAAGCGAAGCGGGGGGGGGGGGGTATTGCAATATTTGATATCCTTGAGTATCAGCCCAAGCATATGACTGTCCAATCTATATGCAAGTGAATTATACTATACATGTTAATACAAAATAAAAATAACAGCAATTTGAAATTTTTTATCTGCATGTCCCCAGGTTTTCAACAGGTTAAATATCAGTATATGAATGGGGAGAGGAGAGGTGTCAGGGGTCCAAGAATTTAAGAACCGTCTTGATGAGACATCCCGCACTTAAAGACTTATTTATAAGTAGAAATAGAATAAAATAAAAGATAAATAAATCGGTGGAAATAGAAGTAGAGTGCCATTTCTTCCCTGCCAACTGAGTCACTCTGTGGGAAGAGGTTACACACCGTCAATCAGAAATCTACTTCTCAGCCAGTCAGCCACCATCTTACTGCCAAGTGCCAGCAGCCAACAGGTCAGTAATCAGTACCGACATTTCTTCATGTATCGAGTCAGCAAGGAAGCATATCATTCACACACTAAGCCAGTCAGTCTGTCAGCATGTAAGCCACTTATTCACTCAATCAGTCCGTTAGGCAGTTACACATTTAGTGTTACTGAGTCACACAGTAACAGCCAGTTGTGCTGCGGGTGATACAGCCAGGCAGCAAGTCATTCACACCTACAGCATTTCATTTTCCCCTGCCAGAAGTTAGTCAGTAAGTTTTATTTTTTTATTTTATTTATGTATTTATTTATTTTTTAACCCACAAAGCACATAATTCACTGCAGCCATCCAGTCAGTATCTGGCTCCCTCCAGCTCTAAGTCCCTCCACGGTCACTGCAGATGTCTCAGCTCCGAGGCTCCATTCTTTATCTCTATGATAATAGCAGGCCACGGCTGATAGCCTTATGGACTGAGCAATGTGACCTCCAACTCACTGACAGGGTTTTAAAAGGTACCATGGCTGGGATCTTTCTTTTTTTTTTTTTTTTTTGCCAGGCTAAAGATGTCCCCCGTCTGCTAAATTTATCACAGTCAAATAGACCGAGACAGCGAGCGCCGCCGCCGCTGCTACGTTCAGCAGCCTCACTGAGCTGATATTTATCACTCGATTTTATTTTTCACCTCTGCGCTAAATGTTACTTAATGCTCCGCTGTAAAGGGATTTAGGTAAATGCCACGAGAAATCAAACTTGAAAGCCCTCTAAACTGTTGCAAATGAAAACACAAGAGGGAACACCGGGGTTAGTGGCTGTTCTGAGCACCTGGCTTTTTTTCTCTGCTCATGAACACACCGCTGGTAATGACATGGCAACAGTTGCATATCATTAACAATGGTTATGAGGGTGAGAGGAGGAACAATTATAAAGGTCCCAGGCTGAGATCCTCTCCTCTGATTGGCTGACTGTTTTCTGAGTGACTGAATAAAAATATAGCAGATTTCAGGTAAAACCAACCAAATCCTGCTAGGTTGGATGGTGGGTCCAGGTGGGCAGGGCTTGATGCATGGCTTAGAGCGGTGACTGCTTTGTTGTGACATCACAAAGTTACAGAAGTCCTGACGGCTGGTTTTAAGGCTCAGTTTCTGAATACAGGCTGTGTGCATTTTCTCTGTGGACTGAGGCTTTGATACTTTCACAGTATTAATGTAGAACCTAGACCTGATCTATAATCAAAAAAGACATGGAAATCTCACTTTATACAATATGGGACCTTAAATATCTTGATATAGTCCAGCCTAAAGATTGCGATATACAATATACGAAATATATTCTGATGTTCAATATTACTGAATATCTGCCCAAGCCACTGATCCTGTGAGTTTTTAAATACATTACTAGTTCCTCTCTCATTAATTCTAGAAAAAAATAATTTAAAATGTTGACTAAATCTCACTTTATACAATATGGGACCTTTAAAGGTTGGTTGTAATATTGCAGCTAGTTTGTTTCTGACAGAACAAAGAAAATGATAAAAGAGAAAATTATGCTGCAAAACAAACTCAGGGAAGAAAAAAATGGGTGAGAAAAATAACTTTGCACTTGTGAAAAAATAACAAAAATGTTTTTGAGTTAGGTCATTTTTCTTTGTCCCTGCAACCTCAGCTTTTATGCATTTTTGTGTGAAGTGCAAAAAAAAAAGCTTCTTTGATGCTAATGAGTCAATTAAAATGTGATAGTCTTTGCAGACTTACACTGTGTTTTCATCTGAAAGCACTGCGCTGCAGAAGGTCGAGTCAAGGCGACACTGCACTTGTGCTATTAGAAAAAAAAAATGGACATACAAACAGAAGAAAGTGATAAGATTAAAGTGAATGTGAGAAGAGAAGGTGTAGACGGAGGGGAGAGAGAGAGCAGAGGAGAGGTTGAAAGCTTGAGTCTGAGTATCTGGAGTTTTAGATGCTCATCAGAAGAAAGGGAGGGGGGCGGTGGGGTGCAGAGACTTAGGGCAAGTGAGGACAGAGATGCAGTTTGTACTGTACGTGGAAGCAGCTGAAGGCCCATCTACATTCAATCAACACTATCGCTGGCTAGTCAGATAACGCCAAGGATGGGGGAAGGATAAGCCGAAAAGGAGCGCATGGGGACATGGATGAGAGATTTAAGATAGACAGCGAGACCCGTGGAAGCCATGAAAAATGAGAATGGCGGGGGAGGGGAGGGGAGGGGGGGCAGAGAGGACGAGACAAGAGCAGTTTGACCAAGATTAATGCTAATGTGCCGCTAATATGCTCACGATTACAATTTTACCAATATTAACACGCCGGTGTTTTCGCAGCTACCTGTGTTCTCCATCTTTGATCATCACATTAACATTACAGCCATTAGATTAGACGCTACATGTTGGCGGATACGTAACAAGATACTGCAGCACAGAAATACCAAAGTAGGTCTGAGGGCATTCAGAAACAGTGAGAGCACTAACAAGTTTGTTTTGACACTGTAAAACATCCTGCATAGAACATGCCTTGGTCTTGATTCTTCTGATTTTTGAAAGTCAGTATTAACATCAAAGATGGGGCAGGTTGCATGCTAACATTTGCTATTTGGCCTGCGAGCAAAAGTACAGCTAGCAATGATTAAAAGTTATGCAGGCATTTGATCGTAAACCAAAGAGAAAAACCAAAAGTCACAGGACAACCACAGTCATTAGGATGCACCCTGAGGAGACAGACTTCCATCAATAGAGAAGTGCATGCAACAGTGGCTAAAAAGAGATGCACAAGTGGATGACGCATCCAGGTGGGGTGCAACAGTGCTTCTTACCTGTACAGGCAGAGGAGATGAGTCAAACAGTGAAACCAGGAGAGAGACGGAATAAAGAAAAGAAAGAGAAAGAAAGAAAAAAAAAAACATGTGAGAGAGGGGAGGTGTTGGTGTTTCTAGTTAACGTGCAGCAGCAGAGGGAGAGACGGGGAGAAGCCGAGGGATTCAAAGCATCAGGAGACTTCCTGCAGGCCCCGGGATAACAACGGTATTTAATATCGTGTAAAGCAGCGAGCCTTACACACAGACCTGCAGATACTCACACATGCATACATATGTAAACACACACACACACACACACACACACACACACACACACACAGGAACACTGTCTGTCTGGTGTCTTGAGGGACTGTAGGCGCGAGCCATGCAGTTTCAAACACACCACTGCTCAGCACAATAGCTCGCCCGCTCCGTCTTTTCTACTCTTGCTGCCCTAATGACTCTCTCTCTCTCTCACTCTCTCTCTTGTGACTGGGTGACAGTCTTTTAAAGTGCAGTCCTGTACCTTCTGATAGCACTGGGCAAACAATGAATGTATTAGCCATGCTAGCGGGTCCGCTAGCATCTCAGAAAACGAAACAGAAGGAGGACGCCATGGATGAATTACTGTACTTCAAAGAAGAGTTTAGCAGCCTCTCTCTCTCTCTCTCCCTCTCTCTCTTCTTTCAAAACAAACCGACTAAAAACAACACAGCACAGCGCCTTGTCTTCCTCCTTCACTTTACTTCTTCGGTTCTTTCCAAAGGATTTTTCATTCAATTATTCCATTCAAAAATATTAGATTTGTTGTTCATTTTGAAATTGACGGCACCTTATCAATCCCTGCATGGATGATAAGTACAATTATATTTGGTCATGCTGCAACAAAGACAGAGAAGAAAGAATGTGTCAGTAACTAAAAATGGCATCCGCACCCGATTCTCACTTAAAAGAACAGAAAAGCTCAAAAAACAAGCCTTATACTTTACTTCATCACAAGGCTGTGAGGGTCTGAGCGTCGTCCTGAATGTTCAAACAGAATTCATATCATTCCAGTCGAGCTCGGCTGATTACAGGCCGAGCGCTGCAGAGGCTAAACACCTGGTTTGAGGTGAACTTCAAGAGAAGCTGTGGCTCAGCAACAAATCCACCTGATGTCTCAGGACTTAAACACAGAGCAGATGATGGCAGAGCGCCTTCGGGCTCCTCCAGTGAGGCTGGCTTTTTTTTTTTCCTCTCTCCCGCTCTTTCATTTTCCTTGATGCAAAAGCATAACTCATTTTGAAGGTTATGAAAATGTTTTTCTCTGAGGTTACTCCTGGTATTTCTGTGGTTTTATTGACCATATTTCCACCATTTCTGCTGTTAAAAGATGCTGTAAAGTGACTTAAAGCATACCGTCTTTTTGACTGGTCATACATTAAAATTCAATTGGGCAAAAGCAGGAAAATAACCATCCTCTAAAATGTTCATATCCTGAAAGTGAGAACTCGTCAGACATAAAGAAATTCAGGGCGAGTTATCAAAAGAGAACTTCAGTCTCATCTTTTCGTGAACATTTCAACGCAGCTGCGAGAAAATCCCCTGACACATGCCACCCACGAACGACCTCTGTGGACCCCCCAGGCCTTTCTAGAGAAAATCACATTTTCTTGACATCCTTGATGACTTTAACATTCTTACAGAAAGCACAGCTGGAAAGAGTCCATATCTTACATCCCATATTTCTCACACTAAAAAAGAGACTGAACCCAAATTGCACTTTGCAGTAACTTTGAATCTCCTGAAAGTGAACTTTGCAGGAGACGTTCACTGTAGACAAATTTAGTCTGTAATAACAGATTTTATGAGTTACTGTCTATAACCTGCAGGCGGCCGTCGCCCACAGTTAAGAAACGTTTTCTGAGCTGAGGTGTTCGCCGTTTAACAAAAGGGACACCGACTGTTCTCATTTCTCTTCAGTTCAATTCAAAACGCTTTGCATTCATCCCTCGAGTGGCGATTTGAGACAAGTTGAGTTTGCAAACACAAACACACATCAGCAGTTCATTCACATAAAAACTGTCTGAAAATACAAATAAGTTCAAGTAAGAGAAGAGTTGAAACACACAAGGGTGTTTTTCCAGAACTTCAGTATAAACTCGTGTAAGGAATATTTTGGGGCGATATCCAAAAATATTGCGTATCGCCGCATTAAATATTATCGAATATTCAAGTCTGGTAAGGAATGATTTTGTTTTGTCAGTGATCTTAGAGCTGAAGTTCAAAATATCTCACAATCACCTCCTGTCCTTTAAACAAAAGGGATGTCAGAAAATTCAAAACTAATATTTGTTGCTGCTTTTTTTTTAAATTTTTTTTACATCAGAAGCTGCAGTAACTGAAAGCTGAGTACAATGTGTTGGCATGTAAACAGGAATAAGCAATGATGTAAAATCAGCAAATCACAACTGGTACGTTCTCTAGCGTCTTTGAACCAGAGGAACAAAGTGAAACATCTCATCATTAGTGAGTCCAGCTGCCGTTGAGACGACAATTTGGATTTCACTCTTCAGCTCTGACACGTTTTGAACTCGGTGTGAACAACTACAGTAAAAGGTTGCATCCTGAGATAAGAATGAAAAAATTCTGGAAAAGTTATTTTTAAAGCCTGTCTAATAATAAACTTCAGATGATTGTTACTTTTGATAAACAGCTTCAAGCCTTGGAAACAAACTGTTCCAGCTGCAGTCAGTGATGTGAGGCTTTCCAGTAGTTCTGCCTCTGTATTGTGAACAGCAGGGATCTGGGTGTGTTCTCCTTCTGCATCGCCGTCCATTTGCCCTTGAAGATTATTGCCTTATTAAATTGTAATGCTCTTTGAAGCACAACTATGTAAACAATACCCCTGCCCCCCCCCCCCCCGAGGTCCAGAGCTGCGAATGGAGGTCAAAGTGAACACTTGAAGGACGTTCAGGAACAGTAAACTGCTCCATTTCTCCTACCTTTACTCACCTGTCCTTCCCTGCCCAGCTTCCTACTGTCCCCCTCCCTCCCTCCCTCCCTCCCTCCCTCCCTCCCTCCCCTCCCTCTGTGCTCATTTTCTCTGTTGCTCTCACTCCCTCGCTTTCTATTAACCCCGTTTCTCTCTATCTCACCCACCTCCCCGCTTTCTCCCCGTCTCTGTGTATTTCTGCAGTCTCCAGTCCTATCAATCAAGACATCCCATTACTACATCCCCTGTCACTCCCAAATTCCTCCTGTCCCCACAGCCTGCACACACACACACACACACACACACACACGGAAACACAGAGCCCCTCCTCTTGGCTTCAGACGCACTCATACTAACACACACACACACACATTATCTCCCAGCTATGGCGTCTGCAGGACGTGAATCATCCGAGCACATTGGCAGACGACAGCCCTCGTCCCTTTGAATGACTGCCCATCAGAAAAGACAGATTGACGGATGAATGGGTGGGGTGAATAAATGGGCTTGATGGGTGGATGAGTGTGTGGATGGTCGGGTGGGTGGATGAATAGAGGGATAAATGGGTTGGGTGAATAACTGGATGAATGGGTGACTCATGACATCCTGATCCGTAACACAAATCTGCAAATAGGCTTGAAGATGAGCATTCATGCCCCGTGACACATTTCCTCGAGTGTTTACTTCCTGGTGCATCAGCTGTTAAGCAGCACTTTGAGCACTTGGAAGTTTTGGTTTTTTATTTTAGCTTTCACAGAGTCCTCGTCTGCTGCCACGTCTATATGAAGTTTGTTTCTTTATGTTTATCATCACAGAGGGCGATTTTCATGCTGCAGCCACATTATAACTAATTATCAGTGAGTTTAATTGATTTGGGAAATAGAAGAGCACATCACAAAATAATCATTATGTACTTACCCGGTGGAGAAATACAACCGAGTAATTGCTAAAGTGGTAAAACGATTAAGCTAGTCAATATTATTGATGAATGATTAATCATTCACAAAATCAATCAAGACGAAAATGTCAAAACTGACTGTTTGCAGCTTCTCTAATTAGCGGATGTAATGCTTCTCTCTGTTTTATGTTACTGTAAAGTGAACGTTTTAGTTTGTGACTGTTTATGACTATTCACTGGGAATTAACCAACAGTTGTGGTTAATTAAAAATGATCATTAATCATAACTGTTTCTGATTTAAGTACATTCTTTATGAACAGGATTCTCTGGTTTGCGATATGATATTATCGTATATAGTAATATCATTATGTTTTTGAATTTTATGTTTCAGGTTTTTTTAAATAACATATAATTATATTAAAAAATATATATATTATGAAAAATATCACATATGGCGGGAAATATCGCAATATTTGATAATATCAATATATATTAATGTTCCATATTATGAAATATCTGGCGAGGTTTCAGCTTCTCATGTGAACATTTCCTGGTTTCCTTGGTCTTCAGCGACAGAAAAGTGAACGTCTGTGGGTTTTTTCGCCCCCAGGAAGTTGTGACCGATATTTTTCACTATTTTTTATCAGCAAACACTAAAATTAATCAAGAAAATAATCAGCACATTGCAGCCCTATATCCAACTCTGTTGTCGTCCCATCGTGACTAACGTGATCAATCTAAATCTTCTCACTGTCGGAGGAATGTGTCACTGTTTACAAAACCTGTTGACTCGTCCGAACTTGTAGAATGTGTGTAACCTGAAGCCTTTTTACTCTTGTTTGTCCCAGATCCTATAGTGTGTGTGTGCGAGTGTGTGTGTGTTTGTGTTGACACGCACCACCCTGATGTACGTGTCTATGCCCCTGCTTGTGCAAGTGTGTGACTTTGTGTGTGTGTGTGTGTGTGTGTGTGTTTGAATCCACGCCAGGAACAATGTCATCTATTGAGAATCTAACCCAGTGCCCTCCCACCTCCACCCACACACACACACACACACACACACACACACACACACACACACACAGACCTGGTGATGTTTGACTGTTAGATTTAACATGTCAGGTTCTCTCAGGTCTCATTTCCTTGGCCTTCTGTATTTGTCTTCCACCAATGCTTCAAAAGCTCCCGGCCGGGTGGAAGGGCCGAGCCGTTTCCTGAGTCAACACAATATACACATGCACACACACAGAGACACGTGGAAGGAGACAGATGAAACTGTGTCCTTTCTGAAATAGGTTTTGCTTCCAGCTCGTCATTTCCTCACATCTCCAGTCTCTTCCAGTTCTTTGACTTACTCCGCTGTTATTAATTTTTAATAACGAGGCACGCAGATAGTTTTAAAAGCAGCAACACCATGTGTCAGATCAGATTTCTCTGTCTTTTTCATGTTTGTCGGCGTTAACGCCGCGTGGCAGGGACGCCAAAACAAGCGCTCAGCATTTTACTTTAACACGTCTGACTTATCAGACGTCTTCAGAACCGCACACCAAGAAAGTAAAAGCAAATATTATTCAAACATCTGTGAGTGTCTCACACTTTTATGTTGCCTCTTAAGCATAACTGCTTAAAAAAAAAAAAAAAAAAAGACCCCCACCAGCCCCCAGTCAGTAAACCAGACTCAGAGTCTCCATGGTTACTGCACCAGTAATGCTTTGACGGTCTGTGGCTGTTGTGGTGAAGCCTGAATTCCTTCATGGATGACCAAGCAACATGCCTCTACATGCGAGTCTGTTTCCAGCGGTTGAAAAGAACTAAACACACACCATGAAACGGCAAATTTTAGAATAAGAGTCTGGACTCAGGCGCGTTGCACACATCACTTCCAGTGGATCCCTCCTTTCTTTAACTGAGTGTAATGTTGAATTACAATTGTTTCCTAGCATAGAGTTACAAAAAAAAGTATATAGAAAACAATCTGAAAATGCTGATAGGAGAAAAATGCTTTTAAAAATATGATGATAAAAAATGTTGTTTTGAGTCTCTTCATCATGTGTGGCACCGGGGTGAAATTCCTCCATGTTTGGTTAAACAAACCCAAATGGTTTTGCCATTTGGGGAAACAAAAATCTGCAAAAAAAACCAAAGCAACAAACAGACTTTCAGGGTTTATTTTCTCCCTTTATACACAGACTGCTGGTAGTACTTTGGATTAAAGGACGACATCTTAACGCTGTAATGAGTGTTTAACATTTCACAGCATGTGGCTGCTCGCGACGGCAGTGAAGTCGAATCGCAGCTCAGCCCGGTCGTCCCCCTCGCTGCATTAAGGGGTTCTGGCGTCGCAGTGAAATTCCTCCATGGTTGACCGGGCAACTCAGAGCGCCATTTGGCTCCATGTCCAGAAGGCTAACCAGCCAAAACAAGGGGGCTAATAAAACTGTCCACTGATAAGCAGTTAATGCCCCAGAACTAATTACTGCACTGCCACCCCGTTTTCTCTCTCTCTCCCAAATCAGTGGTGTGACATGCAGACCCACACACACACACACACACACAGAGCTGTGCTGTGATATCTGCTTCTTACACAGTTTTAAACGACGTGACGGGACAACAGAGGAAAGCTTTAAGTGAAGGGGGGAAAAGCAGAAGTAGAGACAGGAATTCTGGGAACTCAGTGGGGGTTGTGCAGCAAGAAAATTAAAGATAAAGTTTTAAGTTTAAAATGGGAAAACAGAAAAGCGTGTGGAGAGGGGAACTGAAAGAACTGAAAGTCAGAAGTTTAAACCAAATTCTAAAATATATCCAACAAATATGGAGCTGGTCCCAGTGTCAGTGTTAATAGCTAATACAAAAAAAAAAAAAAAGTGTGAAAAGCAGAGCCACAGGTGACACCACTGAGCTGCGTGCATCAGAACAACAACAATCCCCCCTCACCGTCCCTGAGCTCCGGCGCTAAAATGGCCTCTGTATCAGTGACATACAGGCCTGATGCAGTTAGCTACACTGATCGCTGATAATGGCCTGGCCAGCGTGCGCCATCTCCCGCTGCAGCAGTACACAGCTATGTCTGCTGCAATTACACAGGAAAACTGCAACAGTAGGAGCAACAACACCCTAACGGCTGCACAGACATATGCACATGGCGGAAAGTTTGTCACGCTCACCTCGTGTTCACCGTTTGAGTTCTGGATTTTCCCCACACACACACACACACACACACACACACACACACACACACACACACACACACACACACACACACACACACACACACACACACACACACACACACACACACACACACCGTCTGAGCCTGTGACGGTTGGCTGGTCTGCGGCTGCCGGCAATTTACCGACACCACTGTGCTGCCGTGTGTGACTTTCCAAATTCAGCACATTTCAGGGGTGTGCTGATGATACAGCGTGTGGCGCAGATATTTGTTGTCGGGTCAATTTAATCAATAATGGAAAAGTCGTATTTAACATGTCAGATATTTAAACTTTTGGCAGGTAGCTGTGCTGGCAGGTGGATTTCAAGGGAGGGAGGATTCTTCCTGTCGCTGGGTGGGATCACCGTGAGGAAACACCCTCGGCTCAAGCAAGTGTTCGCACAGCTGAGCTCACTGTGGAAGAGAACGTGCCTGTCAATCAAGACTCCTTTCATTACAAGAACAACCTCCACTGCTCCCATTACACCTCTTGTTTGATGCCTTTTGTAATTGCATTTTAGCATCAGGGTCAATTCAATTTGAGCATTGATTATCTTCTGTGTAATGATGATCTGCTGTGAGAGATATATTTCCAGTGTCTGTGAAGACGCAGCACTTTTTGCAGCATTGATAAGATTTTCAGTGACGGTGGTTGGACGTTGACAGGTTGTGATTAGAGCATTGTTTGTTCTCTCACAGGATTGATATGGGTTCCAGGCAAAAACTCAAAAAAAAATGTTAAATCAACTCTGATGGCTGTGGACTTTTATAAACATTGACAGAGCAGAAATTTGACTGGAATTAACTGTGACAAATGTGTAAAAGACGATGGCTGAATCCTATACAAATGATTTTCTGCAAAACCTAAATTTGCCACCTGCACATCAGCAGTGCAGTGGAAATCCACCTCTGGCCTGGTTTATGTTACATCTGGTCAGGCTTAGGCCAATATTTGATATTGATATTGAACATCCCAATATTTCAATACAATTGAATATAGTGATAGTTCAATAATATCAAATATCGCAATATTTCACTAATATCGAATAGTGCAATATTTTAAATTATTGAAATATTGCACTATTTCCCATCATATGCAATATTTTTCATAATATTGATTTTTTTATTGCATCCTGCCCTGCTGCTGAGTCTGGGTTGCTTACTGAACATTGTACTTTGGTATCTGCTGCTGCTTATACCGGAAACATTAAAATACAATAATATAATTATGTATTATTAAAAAAACAAACTTCTGAATCATAGAATAAAACAATATTTTTATATTATACAAAAAATATCGTGATATTTGGGCAGGATAACATTGAGATATTAAATTTTGGATATCGCCCAAGCTACTTCTGGTTGCTATCGTTTAAAAATGCTGTTGATTTCCACAGCACCGCTTGTTTTCTGTGACGTTGACTAGCTCCCAACAGGTGAGTGAAAACAGCAGCTGGAGATTCCTCTGCCAAGCGGGGGAAAAAAACAAAACAACATAAGCTCTGACAGGATCTGCACTGAACACTGTAACACACAGGAAACACGTTCTAAGAGAATTACAGCTCGTGTAGATTGCATCAGAAGAAAGCGGCACAGCATAAAGATCCGGCGTCCAGTCAAAAGTTAGAAGACAGGTGCCGAAGCTGTGAGCTCTTTTTCCAGGTCATACAGGTACGTTGTGGTTTAACCCTTCAAACAGTGACGCAAGGAAAATCAGAAAGCTGTCTGTTTTGGCCTCTTTTTTAAACCATGTTGAAACCATGACAACAGCAAAAAGACCAACTTTAGCTCCATGTCCCAAATGCACTCTCAATTTACACACAAAGACCCTCCGGTTCTCTGAATCTGCCGGCCAACGTCATCAACTGAAGCACAGAATCTGTTTTGATTATTATCTGTTGTCATGCAAGACTAAGAATAGCGGCAGCAACAGCCCAGTCCCACACCTTTTTAAAGCCTGCGAGGCTCTTTAAACATCCTATGACTGTTTTATTTTCGAGTTCTGACAAATGTGCCGTATGTGCATCGACAAGTGGTGTTTCAGTCATGGCGAGAGCATGACTCACAGCGACAGAATTGTAGCCAACTGTGGGCAGAGAAACTCTGTAGATGCCTCATCCCCTATTTTAGCCCAGAAGGGCCGAGGGAGGAAGAGGAGAGAGACAGAGAGAGAGAGAGAAAGTGCCTAAAGGATCTAAATCTCATCTCCCAGTGTGATAAAGTAGACTCATTCCACAACATATTTTTTTTACCTTCCTCCCATAGCTTCCCAAATAGAAAAGAAAGAAAAAAAAAAAACTATCCTGAGCTCTAAGCTGGAAAAAAAAAAAAAAAAAAAAGAGTCCTCCTTTCCACTTGTACCTAAAGTTTGAAAAGCAGGCAGCCAAAGATTAGACTCATCATTTGGAGGATACACGGGGCTTTTCATAACAGAAGAACTCAATCCTATTTCGGATGATATTGATTTCTGAAATAGGACGTAGCTCAGACGTAGACACCCTGAGAGAGGAGGAGGAGGAGGAGGAGGAGGAGTGTGTTTGACTCCAATCTGCCTCTGCCTTTTTGGTTAAAATTCTTTTTGCCAAGATGGAGTTGGGCTAAAACTAAAGCTGTTGTTGGATAAAATATATGTATTTCCAGGAAGTGAAAGCTTTGTTAGCAGAGTGATTGGCAGAGGTGTAAAAAGAAACAAAAAACAAAACCGTACGCTTAGTTTTGAATGGCGTGCTTAAGGCCACCTGTGAGCTACTGAGCACTTAACGGATTATGTGAGTTTCAAACATTGTATCTCACAACACAAAAGTTATCTGTACTTCCTGAAAAACGCTGCTTCCTAAGTAACAGAAATTAGTCTGTGCTGTCTTTATAAATGACATGCAGCGCTTTGAAATCCAGCAGCAAGCCTGTACTGGACTACTCAGGGTTCGTTTCAGGTCAAAAGTTACTCAGCACATTAAAGATTATGTAAGATCCAAGAGGGACAAAAATACACAAAGACAAAAACCAAACCAGAGTTCCAGGGTTGCAAGAAAAAAAAGAAACCACAACACAGAGCCACAGACTTTGTTTTCCTCCTCTAAAAAACACACAGCAGGCCAAACACAAAGTGTGTGCTACATCTCGTGCAACGGTGTTCAATACCTATTAAGCTGACTATCACCTTGAAAAGATGGTCACAGTGGCAGCACAGTTGCCTTCTAGAGGTAATTCAAACCTGTGAAGCCAAGACGCACACCTTTTCCTTTTTTTTTTGTTTTTACTGAAGACTGAGGCGCCTTTCAGAGGCGAGCTCTGCTGATGTCGACTCTTTGATACATAAATACACACACATATACATAAGCAGGGGGGCAGGAAACTACCCGAGCTACACGACTACACACACCCTCGCTAATGCACGCTGTTTATTTAACTCTTACAAAAAGGTTAAATGATAGAAAACATTATTAAAACTCAGGGCACGAACAATCAGACCTCTTGTCACTGCAAAGGTGGAGACTGCATGACACACCGAGTGCTTCTCACCTCTCTGTGTTGATACAACTCTCCTTCTAACAGTGCAGGGCGACTAGATGCTGCACATATAAATCCAGTCGAATACGCAAACAGATGATTCCAGTGTGTGTGTGTGTGTGTGTGTGTGTGTGTGTGTGTGTGTGTGTGTGTGTGTGTGTCTGTGTGTGTGTGTGTGTGTCTGTGTGCACTGCAGGCTGTGTGTAGCTCTGTTCCTCATCAAAAAAAGACAAGATGAGGTTATTTACTGCAACTGCCTGGGACACTAATCTGTTTTTTAATCCTTTTTTTTTTTTTCATCCGAGCTAAAGTCGAGTGAACATTGCTCTTGCCCTTTTTTTTTTTTTTTTACAGCAAGACTCGAGCTTCATATTCACACACTTTCACATTTGAGTGCTGCAGAAGGCAACAGTGGCGGCTCAGCTAAACTGAAGCAGTGGGGGGTGGAGGAGGCGGAGGAGGTGGAAGGGGAGGTGATGCGTTGCTTTAGGGAACTTTGACAGCGATTGTTGAGCTTAGCACAGAGCCACACCGACAGTTTGCAGTCACCTAAAAGTCACGCAGGAGTACGCACATGTGCCCAAACTTCATCCTGCACACACACACACGAGGCAGTAGAGTGTAGAAACAACACACACACACACACACACATACACAAACACACACATACATACACAAATATCACCATCATCAGTGGAGGTTGTTCCTGCTGCTCCAAGGGGAGCAAACACTGTTCTCTGTGTGGAGGATTAAAGACAGCCTGTCTACAAAACACACCAGTCCTATCAACATGACGCCTGTTTACACACACACACACACACCAACACACACAAGCAAGTGTACTCAGCTGCAGGTCTGGCTGATTTACGTCACTACAGGCTGAGTAGGATGGAGTAGGATAGAATAAAATAGAATCCAGTGTGATATCCTGAGAAGGTATTGATTTACATCCATTGGGGAGGGGATGGAAAGGAGCGGAGGGGAGGGGGGGGTAATAGGAAAATAGGTGATCCTTTAGGCCTCCTCTACAGGGCTGCAGACAGAGAATAATGGCACCCATGGGACCACTCAAAGCCCTCCAAATTGCCCATTACTGAAAGGCCGAGTCCTTTAATTTATTTAGGGCCTGTGGGATAATAAGAGCAGCCGAGAATTTCTGAACAATCAAATGATAGTAAAAAAAAAAAAGGAAGAGAGACATGGCTGAGACGTGCCACTGGAGAAGCTTCCTCATAAAAACATGAGGAATTTCAGCAGCACACCTGCTACTGCCACACACACACACACACACACACACCACACACACACTTTCCGAATCATACTCGGGGATAGCAGCCAGACATGAATCGAATCGCTACCAGGACCTTAAAGGTCAGGTTGTAACAGCCAACTGTCTGAAAAAAGAAAACAGCTTTGTAGTCAAGCCAGACCCCATAAGCCTCTGCCCTCTGACGCCCCAACAGAAGAAAGAAAAAACTACACTGGTCCCAGTAAAACCATTATGGGGACACCTGAGAAGGTGCATATTCATTTAAAAGTCCCATTGAGCATCCGCCTCATTACATTATGAGACTGTAGGCGGTCCTGAGTGGCCTCTCAAAGCTCAGGCTACAACAGCTGAAGTGATTTTTTTTTTTTCCCCACACACTCCAACTCAATAAACAGCCTTACTCAGCTTTAGTTTTCTTCCTGGGACTTCATCCTCTCCATTTCACACAGCAGACCCCCCCCCCCCCCTCCCTTCTCTCTTTTTTTTTTTTGTCTTGTCCCTCGGTCAAAGGAGACATACCCAGACCGCAGCAGGCTGTCAAACGTCTCCATGGCAAAGCATACGTGAGAGGAATCACGACGAGGTGGGCGAAAACATCCTCCGGTAGACTCTTTCACTTCACCTCCGAGGATGAGGAGGTTATTGCCGCACTCATAGGGGGTTTGTGTTGTCTACGTGTTGGCTGATTTCACTGCTCATTACCGGGAGCTGAAATGCTCATAATGAGGTTTGTGTCCATGTCACCCCCCCCCCCCCCCCCCCCCCTCCCCTCCTCCCCTCCTCCTCTCTATCTGATAGCTTCACTGTAGTCAACTTCAAATCCCATTGGACACACGCGCGGGCACGCATGCAACAGCACGAGCAACACAGAAGGGAGAGAAAATAGTACCAAGAACGATAAGGTCACTAACTCACTGTGGATGTTTCCGCCGCACTCGCAGCGCACATTACGGGGGGCGGGGGGGGACTTCTCCAGTCTTAGGGGACACTGGTGCCAAAAATAGACCCAGAGACAGTCTGTGAAATACAGTCAGTCCACATTATAAAGAGGGCCCCCTTGGACTTACAGCATGTCCCGGCCTGGCTTTTTACATGCACCTGTTCGGGTTTTGAAGCCAGAGGAGGGAAGGAAGGAGCCTGGTGGGCTCCAGGGCAGCTTCAGCTGTCCAAAAGAAAAAACAAAAAAACGCCGGGGCCACCGAAGGCGGGCGGGATAAGGGGATAAGGGAAAGACGGAAGGGAACGAGGAGAGGAGGGTGAGGACTGAAGGGAGGGAACAGGGGCGGAGAGCGGTAGCAGGGATAAGTAGCCCAGAGAGCCAGCTAATAACACAGCGATTGCCTAAAAATATCCTCGACCACAGAGCTGCCGCTGCCGCTACTGCTGCTGCTACCGCTACTGCTGCTGCTGCCGCTACCGCTACCGCTGCCGCTGCCGCTACTGCTGCTGCTGCCGCTGCCGCTGCCGCTGCCGCTACTGCTGCAAATCACGGCGCCTTGCTACACACAAACCCCGCGGAGCGCACCCGGATGTATTATCAAACGCACCGAATTTCACGCCGGTCTTGAGTGTGCACAATAATATTTCAACAGTAACCATACAGGGTGCAGGAGATAGTTCAGCGCTACATCGCTGTTGAGTGTGAAGGGGAGGGAGGGAGCAGAGAGTAGGGGGGGTTATTTTTTTTCGCTCCGCCGGTATCTCCTTGAATGTCTGCCCCAGTCCGACAAGCACTTTCTCTTTCCAGCAACACAGACACACACACACACACACACACACACACACACACACACACACACACACACACACACACACACACACACACACACACACACACACACACACACACACACAGACCCGAGCAGGAACAGTCAGGCTGCGTTTAATGCCACATCCCCGGGAAACTGACACACACACACACACACACACACACACATACAGAGAGCGAGAGAGAGAGAGAAGCAAATGTCACACAATAAACAGCCATGGTTAAAAAAAACAAAAACAAAAAGAAACTGACCGTCAAATCTCCTCCAGGTTTATATCCCTCTCCGTTATCCAGGCTAAATCCTCCTTCTTCCTCTTCTTCTCCTTCTTCCGTACGGTGGAAAAAAGGGGAGGCTGGTGGCGGAGGTGGCGACAGGGAAGCTCGGTTTTCCTCCTTTCTTTTCACACGGAGTCAAGCGGACAAATATAGGCTCGCTGCTCGGTGTCAAATCTCCTCCTTCTCGCTCCTCGTCCACCCCCCCCTCCTCACTGTCGACAAGCTGCTTGCGGTGGTCCAAAGTTTGTAGTCTCAGCGGAAGGTGGAGGTTTATTCACAGTTAAAAAAGAAAAAGAAAAAAAGAAAAAGTAAGCACCGTACGTGAATAGTGCCCGGACTTGAAATTAAAAGATTCACAAGATCCTACAGTTGAAGAAAAAAAATATATATAAGGTGTTAAAAAAAAGGAGGCAGAAAAAGAAATGTTAGGGTTGAGCGATGAGAATAAAAATAAAAAAATAAAAAAATAAAAATTAGAAAATCACATCATTTTCTGTGGTGGTAAAAAAAATAATCACCACGCGCTACAGCTGAGCTGTAGAGCCACCGGCCATTCACCCGGCTGGGGAGGTTGTTTCTGTTTCTGCTGCTGCTGCTGTCGGACCTCAAGCCTCCACGACTGAACACGTCCCGCACTCCCGAGGTCCTCCACACAAATGTCCGCTACAGAGGCTGAAGGATGAATTTCCACCCGGAGGAGGAGGAGAGAGAGAGAGAGTGTGTGAGCGAGCGACAGAGAGAGAGAGAGAGAGAGAGAGAGGGCAGTGCCTCGCATTCTCTGGATTACTCCACCCCTCAAAATGCCTTCCCCCCTATCCCTTTTTTTTCTCCCAATCCCTCCACCTCCTCTATACCTCCACGTCCATTGCCCCTCGTTGTCCCCCATACATTGAGCTGCAGCATATTCACTTCCCATAGTGCGGGGCAATGGCCCTTAATTGTGTCTCTAAAGGCACGCGCCCTAATCAGGGGCAGATAAATCAATGTTTACTCAAAGCCTCCTCAGATTGAGTTGTGATGATGACATTGATCCAGAGGTTGAACGATCATCATGCAGATTTTTATCCATATCTGTGCATTGCAGTGAAGTGGCCTTTAAATAAATAAATAAATAATAATAATAATAATAATAATAATAATAATAATAATGGTGATTGAATAGTGATAACAGTGAGCTGAGCTGCTTTTTCAACATTTAACAAAAACAAACAAACAAACAAACAGCCTTTCAAATGTGTGTCTTTATAAGGTGTAAGATTTATTGAGTGTGTGTCTTTATTCGTATTGACTTTTTGGATACAGCACCTGGAGTGGCTTTACATGTGGTCATGCATATGGCATGAAATAAGACATGATCGGATAAAAAAAAAGAAAAGAAAATAAAAAAGCTCAGCTAAGTGTGTTCCATGAATTCATAAAATCACCCTTTGTCTCTAAAAGCCTCATTATTTTAATGGTTTTCTGGTCTTTGTGTGAGGGAGAGGGGATTCATGGTCACCACTCAAGCCTGAACTGTACACCCTCATGCTTTCATTTGGTAACTTTGCCAAGAATTGTGACCAAGCATTTTCTTTTTTTTCCCCACAAGCTGTTGTTCCTCATATAGCGCATGGCGTTATTGACATTGATTTCACTCCATTTGCCAAGCTGACGGCAGGATTAAAGAAACAGAGGTTTGACTGGAAAGGTCACCTACTTGGTCCAAAAAAAACCTCAGACACGGTCGTGAGCAGTGAATGGAAAAACACTCTTCAACAACAATCACCGCGAAGGTACGAGCGAAGCACTTAGCATGCAATTGTTCTGGTGAAGGTGGAGATGTGTGAATTCATAATATGCAATAGTCTGGGTGTGAAGGATGGCGATGGTGAATGGTAAAACGGACTGCATTAATATAGCATCTTTAATCCCCAAGAGCATTTTGCAAACAATGGTGCACGTTCACCCACACAAAACAAACGCCGATGCATACACTTACTGTATGTGGCAGGGTGGCCATGCAGGGTGCCTGGCTTGTGGTGTCTTGCTCAAGGACACTTGCATGCTGTTCGGAGGATCCAGGAGTCGAAGCAAAAGCACAAAAACAAAAAAACATGTCCGTCTGAGCCATAAAAAAAAGCTTTACCTTTATCGACTCATACTGTTTGTCACCGAGAAGGTTGAGGATCTGAGACAGACACGATTTTCTATTTCTATCTTTGTGTCGGTGTCAACTGTAGACATATGTGGCTGAGTGTCCTCAGACAAAGTGCTTTAATTGATTCAGCTTTGTTCTATCAAATCCTTTCCATGAGTGTACGTGTCATTTTTAAGTAATGTATGTCTAGTTTCTAAATGCTCATTACGCCTCTGTGCCGGCGGCAGCCAAGATATGTCAGCAATGCGTTGAGGAAACCTTCAAGTTTGGCACAAGCATTAACTCAAGGATGGCCTGATTAGATTCTGGTGGCAAAGGTCAAGGGTCAAGGTGACCTCACAAAACACAGTTTTGGCCTCAAAACTCAATCTATCTCAGGAACACCTCGAGGGGATTTGTTTAGATTTGGCACAAACTTCCACTTGGACTCAACGATGAACTGATTATTGGTGGTCAAAGGTCAAAGGTCACTGTCACCTCACAAAACACAAATTCATACATTAATTGTGGCACTATTTAACTCAAGCGTCCAACAGGATAAAACAAAGTGATGACGTTTTATATCCAAATGGTCAAAGGTCAGCTTCACTGTGGCGTCGTGATTCTGGAAAATCACATCTGACTGTTATTCGATGCTGTAACTCAGGAAAGGGGAGATTGTGACCGTATTTCCTGCAACTTGGCTGGTTGGTGGAGGGAATTCTAGTTAAATTTGTTTCACGTCATTTAGGTTAAAGATTTCGTTGGTCAAACAAATAAGAGCATAAGGATGAGAACCTGTGTCGGGGATCGTATGTAAAGAGCCAAGTAGAGAGGTACATGTAGCGTGGACAGTTAGATAGGAAGGACACATATGTAGATAGCTTTGGCAATGTACAGAATGTCTGTGATGCCATTAAAGCCCCCACTGAGCTGAAGAAGAGAGACAGGAGAGATGGATATGGGTTTGAGGAGAGGGGTGAAACATATCTTGAAAATTGCTGGTATTTTAAAAAAGAAATAAAAACGTTCTGTGACTCTGGGGTTGAGTCAGATAATTGAAAAAGTGTTGTTAAATGTCACAAACGAAAAGAAAATTGGACAACTTCATCGTCAGTTTAAAAAAAAAAAAAAAAAAAAAACTTTTGTGGCCGTAGAAGGTCTCTGTAGGACACCGGGATTTCAGTTGCATTAAGGGACCAATTAAACGGAGTAGAACATGAAACCCTGCCTTCGAAACTTTAGCATTAATAAAATACAAAAAAAAAAAAAGACAGATAAAAGGCAAAAAAGAAAGTGCACTGCGAAAGAACTTCTGCATCTGTAAGAACTCTATGCAATACCCCATCATGGTCTGTTGAATAAATTATTAAATTATTTACCTGAAAAAAATCTTTTCATAGTTGAAGATGAAGGCAGTTCACCACCCGTGAAAAAGAGCGTTACATCGGCGCTGAGCCGGTCTCACCTCGTGAGGTTCACGGTTGGAGCGGATCCTGGTAGAGGGCTCTGCAGGAGGGCGTCTGAGACAGCCGCCGTGGGGAGTCTTGAGTCATCTGATGGAAGGTGGAGATGAGGTGGTGGAGCGTGCCTGCCAGATGAGCAGCTCACAGAGACGTTACAGTATCCCAGTAACTCAGGCTGTGACCGGCTGCTGAGACGAAGTGGGAAGAGGAAAAATAAAATGCTGATACTAGAGAGAATGATGCAGATACAGGATATCTGCTCTCTATTTATACCACAAACTCCAAATCATAAAACATTAACTTTTAGTAAAAGCTTGATGTGCGGCAAGTTGTTCATTGAAAAATCTTGTGCTGCCATGCTAGCATCTCTGTGAGGCTGAACTTGTACACAGCAGGGCTTGGGGCTAATACCTAACATGTTATTTGGGAAAGAGGTAATGTTAACCATGTTCACATTTTTAGTTTAGCATGTTAGCACGCTAACATAATGCACAGCTCATTGGAATGTCATCAGTTTAGCAGATATTTGGTGCCAGGTGAAAGGTCAGGTGATCCCCAATCACCACGGAAATCTGCACCTCATTTCATGGCAATCCATGCGAGATATGCAACCACGGGTCACGAGAGGTAACTGAATGGTTTGACGAGTATGAAAGTGATGTGGATCATATGCTTTGGCCTTCACAGTCACCAGATCTCAACCTAGTTGAACATCTGTGGGAGATTTTGGACCCACGTGTCAGACTGCGCTCATCAAAACATCAAATGAGGGAATATATCTCAAGTTCAGAGACTTGGAGAATCAATGTCAAGGTGCACCGAAGTTGCTCTGGCAGCTCTTACTAAGACACTTTATGTTGGTTTTTCCTTAAATTTGTCACCTGTCTATATTTCACTCCAAACCAAAAATGTCAACCTCATGGTGGCGCTGGAGGAAAAATCAGGGGATCGCCAAAGACTGGAGTATTCATCTCCTGGGAACCATAAATGTCTTTGCCAAATTTCACAGCAATCCATCCGATAGTTTTTGAGATATTTTAGTCTGGACTGACGCGGTGGACCAGCTGACAGACACACCTACACTGCAATCTATAGGGCCACATCACTAGCAAAGCTAAACCGTGCTGAACTATGAAACACTAGCAATTAGTGACGATTGTAATAAGCACCCTGTTGGTTCACATCAGCACTTCATTACCAGAAAAAGGCACAAAGATAAAACTGGACATGTTTGCCGACTTCTTACTGAAGCTCACAGACACTATAGAATAAGACAGTGGGGTCAGTGAACTCCTACTGTACATAACATAATGGACGAGCAGGCTACTGCTGCTCAGTGTGCTGCTGAAACATCTTAGCGCGGAGCAGTGACTAGCTGCTGGAGGGGGTATTCGTTGCTCCTAACGTCTTCAGACAGGCCAGGCTTTACCGAAGGGGGTGGTGTTTCAATATTCATGACGGTACATGACAGAAGCGTTGATGAGAGGAGAAGTAGGAGTAAACCAACACTACGGAGGGAGACAGGAGAGCCGGGAGAGAGGGTAGCCGGAGAGGGAGGGCACGGCAGAAGAGGTAGAAGTGATATTGAGGCTGACAAAGACAGAGAAAGTGTGCAAAAGGTAGAAGATACTCTACCTCCTACGATACGACTACGACCTGCCGGACATAGTATATAACGTATCGGCAGACTACATATTTCATTTGATAGTAAGATATTTAATGATATCCTCAATCATCTTCAGCATAAAAACAGTTTATGTTCTGGTCATCGGTTTTAAATGATTTCAACTTCATTTCTAAGAAACATATATCTTTGCAACCAGTTTGCGGGACTGCATTTGACAGTTTTTGAAACCTTTCCCAAAGTGACGACCGGACATTTTCCGCCAGCTTCATACAGCGGTTGTGCAGAGATCTCAGCTCTCTTTGTTCAGTCACTACACAACTATTTCTGTCACGTTTGACGTGCACAAACAAGGACAACAGTGAACGCTCTCCAATGTGAGGCTGTGTGAAAGCACGTATTTAAATGATTATCACCCCTCCCTGTGAGGGCAAGCTGATGTGGCTGCCTTTTTTCTAACATAATCCAGACCTTAATTTTCACCTCTCTGCATGTAGCAGACATTATTTTTGTAAATCGTGAGGTGCAGGATCATCCAATATGAAGTTAATTCCTCGGGATACTGGGTTGGATTTAAAGCAGTGACTGTAAACATGTTTCCATGAAGTGTAATCCTCAGCTTCTGCTTTACCTAAATGTTATGCAACTGAATTTCAAGCTTGATGATTGGATGTTTAAGCCATGTTTGACTCCTGTCCTAAAGTTTTTATGTGCACACGTTTGCACATTTTGATTTTTTTTATTAAAGAGTCGTATTTTCTAATACAGCTGCTCATCTTTTGTTGTGTTGATTCAACCGGGAGAGTTTCACGCCCATCCGAGCGCTGGAAGTGCTCCAAATGTCAGTCACCTAAAACTGTCTGTGCTCAAAAATGAATGGGATGTTTACTTCCAGCAACCCTGTGGAAGCCCAAAAATAACCTCCCCTCCTGCAACTCCACAGAACGAAGAAGACAAAAAGCCAAGTTGTACGAAAAGAAGCCGGCAATGTGAAGAATAAACAAACACAGGGGACAGAGGTAGGACATGTGACATTTAAATGACAGATGCACACAAACACACGGATACAAAGTCATACATGCAATCTGACGAGGTGGGGGTGGGGGGGTGGGGGGGGGGGGGGGGAGAGAGAAGGTAAATCTCTGCAGCTGTACAGCTCTTCGTCTCCTAGTAGCATGAATGCAGGGAAGGCGTGAGGCGAGCCGGGGCCTCATCCGCGCGACTGTATCTAATGAAAAGTGACAACTCCCTTCTCCCGGAGAGCCTTCCTGTTTTGCTAGGCTTCAAATCCTATTTGCTTGCCCCACCACCGCCGCCGCCGCCACCTCCCACACCATCGCCACCATTCTCCAGTCTATCTCTTCTCATCTTCTTCTCACTTTTCTAATGAGTGCCCCCCCACCCCCGACTTTCTGGAGAAAAAAAAAACCGTATTGCCAATATAGTCTTATTATACTTTAAATATTGTAATTGTCCCGCAGGGAAAGGGGAAGAGAGGGAGAGAAGATGGGTTTTAAATGTGTAATAATCTGAAAAATTGTCGACTGCGACTAGTTACTGAATGGCAGATGTTCGGGGAGAGAAGGCAGGAGAGGCAGAGGGAGACGGTTTGACAGTGTAATTTGAGAGATAGCAAGTAAATTGATTATTGAATGGCAGGTATTCAGAGCGTGTCAGATTATCTGATGAGCATGTGATAGGAAAACTTCACACTGAACTCAATCAATCTAGGAGAAAGATAAACTGCCGCTCTGATACGACGACTCTCCATCCTCGGTGGGTGTTTAGAAGTCGATGAAGCAGAATATCTTTAATGTGAGACAGGTCGGGGCGTCCTGCGGTGGAACAACCCGGGACTGGCGTCTGTATTTATACACGTTGCCTCTGCAGCAGCAGCAGCAGCATGTGTGTCTAAATTTATATAAAACATTACTTCAGATTTTCTCTTTTAAATATAAAGACATATTGGAAAATGTTTAAAGCAAGTGTGTTCGTATATGCACGGAAGAAGAGTGTGTTTGTGTGTTTTCTGCTCCTGCGCCCATTAAGACAGTCAGTTAAATTGGCAGTGCAGGATACAGTATGTGGGTTAGGGTGCCGTCCTCCTTGTTAATATTTCATCTCAGCGCTGGCAGAAAGAAATGGGGCAGAGAAACACAGAAGGCCCTAATGTGACGGAGACGCTCTGTAAAATGGGGGATTTGTGTTTGTGTGTGTGTGTGTGTGTGTGTGTGTGTGTGTGCACACATACATAAACATAAAACGTTTTTTTCTTTATCTGTTTGTTGTTGTATTGTTTAATTTTCATTAATTTTAAATCATGTTGTGCCATTTCTTTGCTTTGAATGTATCTTTCTTTGTATAAAAGAAGCTACTGGGGGTCGCCTCAGTGTGTGTTTCCTGCACACGTGTCCACGATTGCACGCATGTAGCACACGTCAACATACAACTGATCTTTGCATGCTCATTAAAGTGTCCTGGCACATGTGTGTGCTTTGTGTTTCTTTACATATCGTGCGTCTGTGCTACAGCTGTGATCCTGTTTGTCGTGCATGTGGCAAGTAAAGCTCTTTCTGCTGCGAATTAATGCAATTCGACGCTTTTTTTTCTTTTTTTTCCGAGATGCTGTCAAAGACACGTTAGATGCACTCTACGTGAACGGTGGTGCACATGAGAAATGCATGGCCTGACTTGCAGCTATAGGGAGGTCTTAATCCCACTGCATTAACAGGAAGTTAAATAAACATGTCTCAGGAGTCAGATGGAGGGAAAGATATTTCATGTAGTTTCAGCCTGTAACTGCATTTCTTCATGACAAGAAAAATTTTAAATATTTAATTCTATAATAGGTTATATAAGGAATACTATACATTAAGTTATATGGTGGTAAAGTATACATTCCTAGACTCTGGGGGTGGGGGGGGGGGGGGGGCAGGTGAAGAAGGCCATTGAAGAAACCCACCCTACCCCACATGCAAACTATTGGCAGACACTACAATTTACAGATGTCCCCAAAATGTCTCACATGCAGATTATTGGTAGACTTTTATAAACTCTTCGTTACTGTATTTCACAAGTTGTTTGTAGGAATGTTCAAGTATGATATTTAAAATAATAAAACAAGATCAAATACGGTATTAAAACAACTGATATTTCAATTTGATGATACATGTCATTTTGTTGGTTGGTGACTTTAGTATAAACATACAATTTATAGAGTGTTATCCCTCACATGTTGATCCTCAACATTTCAAACTGCTGGGACATCAGGGTGTTTAAAAAACAAAAAAACCTCCTTAAATAACAACAGACAGTTGGAGAAACAAATCACACAATAAATCAGCAGCAAAGGATTTGAAGTTCCTGTAGCTGGTGTATTGAGAATGGCATCTGGGTTGCCAACAACATGTTTCCACGGTGATGGCACAAGCAACTTCCAGCTGCGCCCCCGGGGATGTCAGCAGAAACAAGAAGCATGCTTTCTTCACACTCCCCGATGGCTAATAAAGTTGAGAAAATGTGGGTCAAAAGTGGTTCTCACTGCAGACACCCACAGTGCAGCTGCAGACACAGGTGCCCCGACACAGTGTGTGATGTCTCATGAATGTACAGCGTTTGAATTATTAAGGTTCTGTAGGTGGAAGCTGTTTTTGTTCAGCTTCATTTAATTAACACAAACAACACATCCGCACTCGCCTGGTAAACGCTCGATAGACGGCGTCTACCACGCGCAGGATTCAGCTCATTTAAATGACTCCACGGATCGGCTGCAGGTTGTTGCGCATCAGGTTGTTATCGGCGTCATTATCAGCAGTCACAGAGAACGGTTAATATTTTTTCAGCGTCGTGACTGAGAGAGTCAACATTAAAATCATGGCTGGTTTAAAACTTAAAAAACCCAGCTTCGTAATTTTCCACTTTTTCTTTGAATTTGCATGAGAAAATGTACGATGGCTGAGCATTAGGCCGTCACAATGGCCGGCGCCACAGTGTCCTGACAATATTACAGGCACCCGAGAATTACCATGTAAGAGAGGAGTGCTTTAAAGTGAAATAAGAGAAATGAAAGCCGAGGGGAGAGGGAGAAAGGATTTTGTTAAGTTGAAGATAAGAGCATATTATAGCCAGTAGAGGGGGGAAGATATGGGAGAGGGGATATGATTCAGTGGGGACAAGGGGACGTGAGGCACTTCTCGAAGAGATGAGTTTTCAGCCTGTGGTGGAAGATAACTCTGATGTTCTGACTGGAGTGGGCCTGGAGGTATCACAGGGAGCCCTCTTGGCTTTTTCGCAGCCCTTGCAGAGCTCACTCGTGCATTCTGAAAATACTACACTCAAAGCTGCTATTTTCCTCTTCAACATTTAAGGTCATGACCCGAGAGCAGGAATATTAAACTCTGGCCATCTGATGTTTTCGTCGTACCGGCTGATTGACGGTTTGTGACAGTTTCACATTCCTGTCTGCTTTTCATACTCGGTTCTCCCCTGCGCAGCGCAGCCTCATCAGCTATCATTAGCATGTCACGAGAACAAAGAGGAGTCTTAGCAGTGATTTGTCTTATTTGATGTAGCAAACCATGACTGGAAAATCAAATGATGACACATAATTCTGGGTTGATGGAGACTGCTAGCAAGAGGACTAATGAGGGAAGAACTGATGACACCATCTGCTAGACTGAGTACAAAGAGAATCTTCTTCGCTCTGAGCTCCGTCTTATAGATATGATGAAAACACATGAGTGCTGCAGTCGAGTAGAGAGGCCTTTTTACCTTTTGTTGTAATGAGACTGCGGATCACTTGTTTCAGCACTCCTCTCTCAGAATAACTTTTGTGTTGTGTATTGACAACTATGCTGGTGGACAGTTCTGTTAAATTGTTCTTGGAAACAAACTATTTGTAAGATAATTCTCAGCTCTTTATTTTTCGGTCTTTTCATTTATGGGCTAGCGCCGTCTCGTCGCTTTCCAATAGCACCTCACTGTAGCCTCCGGTCTGCCCTGAAGATGTAGCGCTGCTCACAGGGTGTATTATAAACTCTCGCCTTGTAAACGCAGCGATGGCTGACGCTCTTGTCCCGGCGAGACACCATGTTCGCCGTCAAGAGAAAACTTACAAATAGCCCCTTTAAAAGAAACTCATATTGACTCTCGGCCGGTTACAGGGAACGAACGGTTGGTCTCCACGTCTGACGCTCTGTTGACCTCGTCCCTCTGTGGACTTTATGGTCCTGTAACAGCATCACACCATTTTCTCTTTTGTTCTTTTTCTTTCATGTTGACTTTGAAGACATTAAAGTTCCTCTCCAGACATGTTTTAAACTTAAAAAAAAAAAAACCCTGCTATTAAGATTTTTGTTTAACAATGTTTTCCCACATAAAAAGGCCATAATCCGGCGTTTGCCCCGCCCACCACCGCTGCTTGCACTATAGGTCGACCAGTGAAACAGCAGAGAGCATCAAGATGGTCGGAGAAGGAAACATCAGTGAGACTCAGGCTAAAGAATTTGTTGTGATCAAAATCAGCGACTAGCAGAACAGTTAGCGCAGTTAGCATCTTTTATTTGTTTACGCTGGTTGTTAGCTTGTAACTGGCAGTAGCTAACAGTGTTAGTGGTTCTGCTAATGCAAACTCCCGCGCTCTGCACTGACAAGGTTTCAGGTTTATTTGTCTCCGCCCCCCCGATCCCTGCAAGTTGAATCTGCTTTTAGCTGCAAATCAAGCAGGAAATACTCAGTCATGGTGTTGACTGAATATTCAGCTCGTGGTGCCTTTGCATTATATAAAAAAACACCATATGGACATGTTAACAAGGCGGAGGGGGCGCTTTAATTAAAACTTAACAAATACAGGAAAAAGGTTTCTTCTGGCTGTGTTTGCCAAGCGCAGTAGCCACCAGCTGATCCACAGAACGGGAGCCTATATGAGTCACTCAGTCACTCAGTAAATAGCCCCCGATATTCCTCAGGAAGGTAAACTGAGGGCTCACAGCCACCGTGACAGCCGTGCTTGTCCTCACTCGTCAGCAGTGCTGCGTATCAGTATTGTTGCTCATGATATTTCAGCTACTGTCCTGGCGTCAAAGCCAACAACACAGATACCTGCGTGTGGATTTCTTTCTTTCCCTGCTGCTTCTGAAAATGTCTCTGTTTCTGTTTAGGTTATTTACATGTCACTCCTCCACTGTCACCAAGACAGAAAAAGAAAATCCTGTTAATTAAGTCACTCTGTTTCTACCCCACCAGACTTTACGTCTTTGTTCACCTGTGAAAAAAAGAAAACGCCAGGATGTGCTGAGGCAGGAATAAGGGCCCGGTGGGATATACATAACATGCCACCCTGTCAGGGAATTATCTTGTAAAACGGATAAGCATCTAGACAGTGGTCTTTTGAAACAAACAGCTGTCGTATGGTCTAATTAGCAAATTAAAGACCCAAAGAGCAAGCAAGAGTTTGACAGATAACACAATAGCAAGAAATGTCACCGGTTAATGCCCCCCCCCCCCTTCTGTAAGCATTGCACACAAACACACACTCACCAAGGCAACACACAAAGTCACAGAGGCATTAACATACATGGAGGGTATGTACACAGAAACAAGAATAGGATTCCCACACACAAGAATGCACAAACACTTTAACCTGTTGCATGATCAATAACCATTTGTAGATGCAATAGGCTCCCAGATCCCAAACCTAATTACAGCCCATATAGAGACCATTGGAGAGGTGCTCTATACTTAAATGTGTGTGTGTGTGTGTGTGTGTGTGTGACATATGTGTATAAAGTGTACAAGTAATATATATATATAATATATATAGATAAAATAATATAATCTGAGCATGCAGGCGTAAACGTGTGTTTCTCATTACTCTCCGTCTCTATCACATCCCTCTGTCCTCAGGCCACACAGACCAGGTCACTAAAGGTATTCAATGAATTACAGAGGAACATGCAAAGTCACGCCATTGATCCATTGTTCCAAGCAAGGAGGGGTCCTATCTAAAAATCACCCCCCCCCCCCTCAGGCGATATTGGCTGAAGGAATGTGAAAACAGAAGACATCTGCTTTGATACTTGAGGGCGCGCATTGATCAACCCGAGACAGAGAGGGACAGGTCTTTGAGGGAAAATAAACGGCGTCACAGGCGACATAATTGATCTTCACTCATGCTCCGTCATTAGGTGTTGCAGTTAATCAGGTGAGATTCTCGACAGGGGCGTGGTGTTAGCGGTGGAGCCGAGCATCAAGAGTCACACACCACATACCTTCTTGATTTTATCTCAAAATCTTTAAAGGTTTTCACAAAGTGCTCGTTCGGTTTTGAGACAAATTGAACGATTTACCCAAAAAATACTTGCAGAAAATAGAAAGTGAGATGATTTTAGTGTTTGAAGTTTAGTGAGGGATAGACAGTAACAAAGTACATCTACTCAAGTACTGTACTATATAGTATATTTTTCGAGTATCTGTACTTCTGACTTTTAATCCACTACACTTAAAAAGCAAATATGATACTTTTGACTCCACAACATTTCTAGGTGCTTGTTACTTTGAAGCAGAGCATTTAGTCAGAATGAATTCTCTTTTATTTTGAAAAACCAATCACAGCCACTCCTACGCTGTCAGTCACGTTTGGAACAGCTCAGTTTGAACTCGGCAGTGTGCTAACGATGGCTACATTAGATAAAGACGAGGCAGAAGTCCATGTTGGAAATTTTAGAAATAAAGAAAAAAATTCCTTTCGTTTTAAATATTTGCTGTTTTGACCACGACCAAACTTCATCACTGCGACTTGCTTGACGAGGTTTTTAACGTTAAACAGACAGCTTGTAATAGTTGTCTGTCCTTTTGTTCAGTTGTGTTTCTTTTTATTCCACAGGTTCTGTAGGTAAGTCAGCTTGTGTTGCAGTAATATTTTACCAGGAGTATCTATACTTCGACTCAAGTAATGGAGCTGCGAGCTTTGTCCACCTCTGAATTTGATCCATAAGAAAAAAAACAAAAAACAACCCAATCCTGACATACATCTGCTCTCCATGACAAAAGGTTTGCAATGAACACCCAAATAAAGAAAAAAAGATCTGCAACGAAGCTGATGTATGCAATCTAATATATCCTGTTTGTTTTCTTTTAGCAAGTAGCATTTAAAGTTAATTAGGTGAAACCCCCAAGAGGGAGTGGTGTTAAAGTTTAAATGGAGGAAACTCGTAACTAAGTAACAGCATTAAGTGACTTGTACGTTCCTGTGTCTCTGAGTGCAATGAAGCTTGAAAAGATTTTTTCATTTATTAGATTCTTTTTTTTTTTTTAATGTAGCTTGGGGGTCATCAAATCCTGTCATCTGCTTTAGTCATTTGCAGGTGAATGGATCTGTTGTGTCGTCTCCTGTGATGGAAACAATCAGGAACAAATGAGGCTAAAAACAAACAAAAAAAAAAGGAGGGTCTGACGACTCGAAACAGCCTCCGCCGCCTCGGCGTTCTCTCTCACAGCCTGAAAGCACAAAGAGTTCATCTAGAAACTAATAACTGGCGACCCAATTACAATGAAGACAGACAATAATAAAGTCTGGTCTGAAACACTTTGCTGCAAGGCATAAAACACTGGTGGTATTTTTAGATAAGAATATCCAAAGACAGAAGAGAAAAATCCCCGAAGCAAGGAAATGCAAGCTTCATAAAAAACCAGGGTTCATCTGTTCATTCATGCGATTTATTCATTTTTGGATCCCATTCACTGAAGTCATTTTGCTCATTCGTTGAGTAATTAATCCGTGATGTCATGCAGTCAATATGTTATGTGCTAATCAGACCCCTCATGAGGAGTGTTAAGACAGACTTACACTTAGTTAAGTTATAACATGGAACTTTTCCACATTAAAAATGTCTAAAAACGACTAGAGCTATGTTACATATATTTTTTAAGTTGTGCACTTAGACCATCCCACATGTTTCCATCAATTCTCAAACGTAAGAGAAATACGTGATTTTAATCATAGTAACAGTGTGTTTCATCCGGTCGCCTGTCAATGACGTCATACCCCCCGACGCCCGTGCCTGCAGTGTGGTTGCCTGGCAGAAGCTCAAAATTGACTGTTTATCTAGTTTAAAGTCACATTTTTGAGATACACTTTCTACACCTCGGTCGTTTTCAATAGGTTTTTTAACCGGATGAAAAATTTCAGTCATCGGACATCAGGGTCTAACGTTATCTGAGAAAAAAAAAGCCAGGTAAGAGTTAGGCAGCTCAGCTCCCAGCCCCTCTGAGACGTCCTGCATCCACCAGTTTTTTAAAGTGAATCTGCATTATCGGGTGTTTGCCGATTTTAAATCCCTGGTCCGTTTCTTTTACGGAGATGAGGACACCTCTGTGGAAAATTCAGCTGCTGGTAAAAAGCTTCCTAAACGGCTCATAAGCTATCAGAGAAACGATCGAAACAAAGGTTAGCAGCAATCACAGCTCGCAACCCTCCCCTGATGTCTCGTCTCCACCGTTTAGAGTCGGTGAAACGCCGACTTTAAATGTGAAGCTGTGTTTGATTTCCTGAACGGAGAAGTTAACGGTAACAGTGGCGAGAGACAACAACTCCCGTGATCCCACGCTATTTCATGACGTCGCCTGACCGTCTACCAGCAGGAGTTACATACTGTGCGTTTAATGAACACCTGAGTGCAGGCCTGGTTCAGATTGGTAAACAAGAAGCTACATGAGTCGTGTGAGCTGAAGTCATCCGGTTTCAGCCTCCTCTTCTCACTGCAGCCAGTAAGGTGTGAAATTGTTAAACTCAGTTTCATTTTATGGGTCCTGTTTTTTTTTTTTAACACAGCACCTTCTTGAGAATGGACATTTAAACAAGAGGCGGGGGGGGGGTTGCAAGGCTGTCCAGTGTGTATGTAACTGTATGGGTTGAGCACGTTAGGTTAAGTTCATTCTTAGTCGATGCTGTGAAACAGAAGAGCGGGAGACTTATTCCGCTGTCTGCGCACGTGCATGCAGATCAGGCACTGTAAACCATCGTCTTCATTCCATCTCTGGGAGGAAGGGAGAACAATCTCCTAAGTTGCTGAGGCGTGGGCTGCGGCAAAGCAGAGGGAGAATAACAAGTCGCCGCTCGCTCGTAGCATCAATGCAAATGATACTTACATGTAATGCATTAGTACAGGCATCCTAGAGAAGTATTCTAATAACTAAAATATTCACTTTAATGCACCGCAGGAAGCAATGAATACGGATTATCAGCGTGCAGACAATGAGTGTGTGTTGACTCCTCGGCTCCAACCCCAAACCCCCCACCCCCCCCCCCCACCCCCACCCCCGCTCATCACACTTACAGTGGGACTTTCCAGAATTAAGGAGTGAGCTCAATGACCCGTTCTTCCCAGTGAGAAGTAAACAGTGGCTGAACTGGCTCCTCAAGAGCCTTCATGATACAACCTGCCCTGCTGGGGAGCAATAAAAAAAAAATTAAAAAAAGCTTCGGTGAGTCACAGCCTGGTTTGCATTTGTGCCAGATCCCTGTGTAATTTTCGCCGAGATGAGAACACATATGGGAAGAGATTATTGTTGAGAGGCAATGTGCAATTTAAGAGCCCGTGTCTGTAGCAGCACCATCAATGTTCCAGTGGCAACTTAACAACCGCCACTTGTAACAACGGAAATTACAGTGTGTTGTCTGTTACCTCGCTCTTTTCACAAAAACAGCAAAAGTGTGAGAAATGAGATTTTAATGATTTGACGATTAGGATAATAAGATATCACACACGTCTGCAGTGAGGACAGATGTCTCCCTGATGTGTTTAGGAAACCTGCAGGTGTTTATTATGTATGGATACAGTGCTTCTGTTCTAAGAGCTATGTATTTGGGTAAGCCTGCACAGATGCTGCACATTCACCAACACGCCAAGTGGTAAAAACACATCCACAAAAAGCTTAAATGTATCTTTCAATACAAAGAGTTGAAAACATATTGTTTAAAGACGGCTTGAGGATGAAATTTTGTTTTATTGAAAAAACAAATTAAGGTTGTAGGGAGTATTTTCTTAAAGGTGCTATATGTATGCAAAAGCTACATAGCCAACATTAGCTATTTATTTACCAGTCTAGAAGAAACTCTCATTCCTTTACTCGAAAGCAACTCCTTTGTTTTGCTTCTATTTCTATCACTTATCATCTTCTACTGAAGGTAGCATGCTAACCAGCTAGCCTCAAGCCCTGTCGCACGGATGAATACTTATAAACCATAATTTAAGAATCTACAGGTCATATAATGAAAATAAAAACATCATTATCGCAAGCTTCTTTCTTTGGATAATACTTGTTACTTAGTGTCACCCAACCGGTTCTGCTCAAGTAGTAAATGATATACAGATGACACATATATATATATATATGTATATGTCTGAGCTCATCTCTCTGGTTTGAATGTGTCTGGTTTAGTCTGCACCAAGTCGTGCACCAATCTGGATTTGAAATACTTCTTTCCTTAACTTCTTTGTTTCTTATTGTTGTATGATTTTTTTTTTTAGTCCTTAATATTTAATGACAAATCACACACGCACGCACGCACACGCACACACACACACACACACACACACACACACACACACACACACACACACACACACACACACACACACACACACTTGCTTGCGCCTGCACCTGGCCTTCTTGCTGGAACTGAAGTAATATGAATATGTACATAAACAGAAGAAGAATTAAACCGTGATTAATGTGCGACAGAATTATGTTATTTAGAACATAACAACCTGCCGTGCAAGAGCCCATAAGCATCATCCGGGTGTTGATGACCTCAGTTCGACCTTGATACATAAACACATTCAGCCCGAGGTGGAGTAAAGCTCCAACTAATGATGAAGCCTTCTCTCTATACCTGGAGCTACAGCTGACATTACACTGAAATTCACTACTGACACATTGAAAGGATGGAGTCACTGATGACCCCCAACTCCCAGCATTCATCTCTCCTGGAAACTGGTATTTGAGAACCACACACTCACTCACACACGCTGGTGTTGCTGCAGGTGTGAGGACACTCATCGACACAATGCATTACCTCGCCCAGTAACCTGACCGAGTCTTAACCCTCAAACTGCCGCTTGAAATAGTGAGAACTGGCCAAAAGGTCCTCACAAGGATGCCCTAGAACACACACACACACACACACACACACACACACACACACACACACACACACACACACACACACACACACACACACACACACACAGAGCCAGTCACTCCTGTGTTTGTTGCAGCAGTGACACTCAATACGAGAACGAACAAACACACACACACACACACCACACACACACACACACACACCTGCACACAGACACACACACACACACCTGCACACAGACTCACATTCTCCACATATAGAGCGGCTGACTGAACGACTACGTGGTCAAGTAACTAACTAACCGATGTGGCTGTATCGTTCTCACAGCAGAGACAGAGAAGAAGAGGTATATCACTACTTTTTTCTGTCCATCACGTCCATTTGTTCTTATTTTCAGTGTCTCTCACTCTCTCTCTCTCTCTCTGTCACCGCGCCCTCCCCCTCTCTCCCCCCGTCTGTTTTTGTATCTCTATTGTATCTGCTCTTGCTGTCACACTCACCATCTTCCCTGGAGGCTGGGCCGGGTGGATCAATGCTACTGGCCCCTGTATGTGTGTGTGTGTGTGTGTGTGTGTGTCTGTGTGTGTGTGTGTGTGTGTGTGTGTGTGTGTGTGTGTGTGTGTGTGTACATGAGCGCTGATCAATGGTGATTACCTGCAGCCCTCTGCTCTTTGTAATTGCGAAGTGAAGAATGATTGGCACTGTGCCACGGGCCACTGCCATCAGGAATGCACGCACACACACACACACACACACACAAACAGAGTTGTGCTTTACGGGTGGGAGTGGATGGCTGGTTGACTTCCATTGTTATTTTGGACTTGATGATGTACGTGCGCACGCTCGACTGAATACTAACTTCAAATGAACGCACGCAGCGAATTGAACCAGATGACAGGTGACATCCCGCCACACTGACATCATCTCTTTCACAAACACGCTGCATCTGTGCGTTTCTGTCAGCCAAACATTTCTACTTTGTTCTCTTTTGCCATAAAACAACATCAAGATGCTAAACATTACATCTCCTCCCTCCCCGTGTGTGTGTGTGTGTGTGTTTATCCCTCTCTCTCATTACGAACTAAGCCATGTTGTAGTTACAGCTCTCCGTGTCGTCACAGACCAAAGGCAGCGATCTGGAGGTCACTTACAGCCAATCCTCTTACACTCCCCCCCCAATCCCTGTTTAGCAGCTTGACTGCTTAAGCCCGGGCCACTTTGCATGAGCGTTCTCTGGCAAGTGAACAATGCCACCATCACTGCTTCCTCCACAGCATTGTCTTCTCTTTGGTGGCGATGGCGGCTAATTATGGTGTTAGTTTTCAGATGTCCCAGAGTTTTTATTTTAAATCTGTTGCTTGGGATGCTACAGTGTTGGCAAGGAGTGCCGCAGTGCAAAGGCTTTGGTTTATGAAGGTAACTGAATTATTAAATTGAGTAAAAACAAGAACAACAACAGCAAAAATCCATCTTTGTTCAAATTCATTTTCACGTTTTAAAACTTCAGGTTTCCAGCTTGGCTCAGACAACACGTACTAAGAGTTTTATCTTTTTTTTTTTCATTCTGGGTGAAAGGAGAAGAAACATAATGCTGACAGAGGGTGAGAAAAACAACACAACAACATCTTCTGCTGACTCGCAGACGAATGATTTCAATCCATAACCTTAGAAATCATAATATTCGACCAGTGTATTTTCAAGTTAGAATCACAACATACAGGCCGACATCTGTGAAGATTTTAAGCAGTTTAAGTCCAATCTGAACCCAAAATCAACATCTTTGGACGTCTAAACAAAGATCAAAATTAAAATGTTTTTAGTCCGGTAATAGACTCAGAGCTACTTCTGGGCTCAAGCTGCAGGCTGATCTGGATGCCGAGTTCTTTGAAAGCCTGGAGTTGGTTTGGAAACAATGTTGTGGGCTAAAACACATGTACTTAACTTTTGTTAAATGTGGGATCTGGAACATGACCTGGCTCACAGAAGGGATGTGTCAAACAGAATAAGCTCAGCAAAGAGAAACTTACGTCAAGGGAAGTGACCACTTAAAGCAAACGGTTATAAAAGAAAAAGTTGCAGCAACGAGGCCAGGAGAATAATTCCCCCTTAAGTACTTCACTGATTTTGCATTATGCAGTGGCCCCTGAAGAAAAAGCACATACAAGACGGAATGCACAAATATTAAAGGAAATGTGCTCCAAATCCAGAATCGCAACAAACAGAAAAGCACATACAAACAGGGGAAAAAAAAACTTAATGATTAATTTGAAATTGTGAACTAAAAAGCAAGTAATGGAAGCACAAACATCTCGAAAAAAAAAAACATGACATGACTAGTCACATGACATCCAAAGACACTGCAGATTATTGTCTATCAAAAAGTCCCTGATACGTGGCTGCTGCCGGACATAAAGGGGTTTGCCTTTCCGTCATAACGTGCACCAGATGCCCGTCGCCTTCAATTAAATACTACAAAAGGTGGATGGATGGATGAGCTCAGCAAGGCTGTGGTCACTGCACCTCAGCACCGTACCTTTGTACTATGACAAAATAATCTTCATTTAAAGGTCATAAACAGGGGGAAAAAACAAACTGACAGGATACTTCAGAAAGTATTCAGACCCCTTCTCTCTTTGCACACTTTATCATGTTGTAGATTTAATTGTAAATTGATAAATTTGCCATTCTGCCCATCATTCCACACTCAATAACCCATAATGACAAAAATGAAAAGATGCTTTTTTTAGATTTTTTTTTTGCAAATTTATTCAAAGTATTCAGACCCTTTGTTGTGGCACTGCAAATTGTGGTCAGGTGCATCCTCTTTGCTTTCTACCTGTGGGAAATTGAATTGATTGGACACGGTTTAGAAAGGCACACAAGTGCCCACAATTTACACTGCATGACTAAACCCAAACCATGAAGTCCAAGGAGCTCTCTGTAGACCTGAGCAATTAAATTTTGGGACAATAAAACCATTTGTAAAGCTTTGAGCGGTGCCAGGAGCACAGTGGCCTCAGTAATTGTGAAATGGAAGAAGTGTGGAACTGAGTAACTAGTAAAGAAGGAACCTTGGTCAGGGAGGTGACCACCGAGTCATTAACAGAGCTTCCTCCTCTGCAGAAACAGAATAAACTGCTGGAAGGACAACCATCTCAGCTGCTCTCCATCAATCAGGCCTTCATGGTAGAGTAGCGACCACCATGAGTAAAAGGCATACGGCAGCCTGTTGTTTGGCAAACAGTGTTTAAAAGACATTGAGAACATGAGGGAAAAGATTCTCTGGTCTGATGAGACAAAAACTGTTGCTATGGACAACAGAGCCAGTGGTAAATTACCAAAGGTCTTGCTGTCGCACTGTTTTCCTCATTAAAACACGGTGCCTACATCGCCCAAAAAGGCCACTCCATTGCCATTAATTGGGATTTGAGATTAGGTTACGTTATGCTAGTAGCAGCTAATGTAACCTGGCGCCTGCAGACTTGCTTTTTCAAACTTGCGTCTTCAGACTCAAGACACATTTTACCAGACTACACACAGCTTCCTCTGGAGACACAGAAGGCTTTGTACTTATTTCACATAGACAGCAACCACCAACACCTGGAAACGCACATTCATTCCTTTAATTAACACATATGAATAATAGATCTTGGTTAAATCAACAAGACCAGAAGAATAGTATATAAGGAGGAGGTTGGGGTGAGGCAGCTGCGAACGTATCAGCAGAGTAATGGTGAGAAATGTGAGGTTATAAAGGCCTCCACATAGCCGCATGTGACCAGAGGTCACTAGTCAGCTTGACAAAAAAAACAAAAAAACAGCCAATCAAAGAGCCAATAAGCTGATGCCAATAAGTTGATGCAAGCACAACTTCATTCCTCCGCCTGAACTAATACTAAGCTCCATTTATGTCAGACTAAATGAAGCACAGGAGAGTATTTTTGTTGAAGTCACTGGATTAGTTTTAAAGCCGCGGCTACACAACTACACAACTCTGGTTGCACGGTAACATAACAGTCCTATAACACCGAAAGAATTTGATATTATTATCCCACTTAATTCTGCTTATTTACACAGAATTACAGTGCATGCACCAGAAGCTGGATATAAACAACGAGGAGTGGTGTCCTTAATGAGAATAGGAGTCCGTGGTTTGGCAGGAGAAAAGGGCATCCGGCCAATTTTAAGATGGGGTCAGACTTACTGTTCCGTTCGACCCTCAGCCCAAAGGATTGATCCTCTGGGGCGAAGGTGCAGCGCGAGATGTCTCGGAGTTTGCTCCGACTTCTTTGATCTGGGACTCTGTCCCCATGCTGTAAAGATGCTTTCGCTTTAATTCTTAAAGTAAAGTAAACAAAGCTAAAGTGAATCAGGCAGTTCTGCAACACACCACCAGTTGTTAAATCTGAATCGTGGGGAGAGGGAGAGAGGGAGAGAGACTGACTACCGCACACTTGGATAATCTGGATAACTACAATCCCTTTTAAGTCCTCTTGTTTACAGGAGAGAGGAGTCACAGCTCCCATAGGCAGCAGTGCTGGCAAGGTTACGCTCAGAATGTAATCTGGCACAGACGAGTGTTTATCTGCCTCAAACTGCAGTCGGAAATGTGATCTATGGGATTACTCTGTGCAAATGTGGTAATGAAATCAGTTCTCTTCCCCTCTCTCAGGTCACTTCTCCCAGATCCTCACAACCGGAGTTGACAACAGAAGACATTTTGCTGGAAACATTACTGAGGGATGGAAATCTGAAATAATCAACTCATGCAGAAAAAGAAAACCTTAAGTGTCATTTTTAATATGAATCCTCATGTTCTAGCATAGGATGTAAAAACCCAGGGTCCCATTCTAAAGGTTTATGACTCTTGTAACGGTCCCGTGGTCCGTCTTTAGGTTTTGACAGTTTATTCTTTTACTGTTTTCTATTTGTTGAGCAGCAGGTACATGGAGGGCGGAGTCCTGTTTAGATCACCCTATTGGAAGCACTTGTGCTCAGTGCTTCCGCCCTATCGCCTCTTCAGGATCTCTCTCTCTCTCTCTCTCTCTCTCAGTGTATTTGTAACTTTGTGTTCACGCAGCCAACATCTCTTCACACTTTATACATCTCACTCATGCGCATATTCATCCACACCACTGATTTTACTGATGATAACACCTCATGGTTTTCCTTAGCTTTGGTGTAAGTTCCTATTTATTGCAAATTAATTTTTATTCATCCTGCGTTTGCACACAATTTTCTTTCCATTGAATTGTTTTATTTCTCTTAAAACTACTGGTTTTTTTATACACCTAATTGTTCTAAATGTTTAATCTGTTTTTTTTCTCTTTGAAACCATTTGATTTTATTTTCTTGCTGCCTTTGTTAAGTTTGTAACGTAGATTTTGTAGAACTGCTCTATAAATAAAGGTTATTATGATTAAGTTCATAGCAAATACATAAAAAAAACATGCTTGATAAAAAAAAAAAATTACCCAAATTCCTGTCTAAATAGACATGTCCACAGGACCAGAAGACCTGAGGGGTACAGGCAGAACGTTCATTAGCTCGACCGGCAGAGGACAGACAGTAAATTTAGCTCAATAGATCTAAGAGAGCGGGCTGATGAGTGAGGGTGAAGTAGATCAGTCACATATGAGAGATTGACCATGAAGTGCTCTGTTCGTAAGAACGAGGATTTTAAACTGGATCCTATATGAAGCAGTGTGCCAGTTAAAGGATGTGTAGTGGTAATATGAGACCGTCTATTCCACCTAGTAAGTAGTCTTAGAGCAGCATTCTGAATTGCCTGCAGACGATCAATGGCATACAGTGGCATAATAACCACAGCAAATGACATTACTTCTCTGCTGGTCATAGCCCCACACGTTGTTAGCTTAGAGAAGCACTCATTCAATAGTCAGCAGCTCTCTTCCCGCTGCTGGCATTTGTTGTGTCTTTCAAGTTCTCTTTGAGCCAGTGGCACAGAGAGCTGCTGGCTGAACATGAACCTGTGAGACTTGGAGCAGGTAACAGGCTCCTGAGGACTATGGCTGTGTGTGTTATCCAGCATGGGGCTTAAAATCCTCTACGCAAATGAACTGGAAGAAAGACCCGCAGCAGAGATGCTGTAGTCCAAGACTGTTGCCACTGCAGCCACATGAGGACACTGAAATGTGAGATCACTGAAATATCACAATAAAGGTTTTCTTGGCTGGACTCTTTCATTTAAAATGTTTTTCTGCACTTGAAAAAGTAGATTTAATATCATGTATTGCCAACCCTGATTCAACCACACACAGACAATTATTTCATATGGTATACTGTATTTGTTTGAGGTTGACACTGGAGTATAGAGACATGAAATTCCCACAGTATGATGACTGGTGAGAGCAAACTGAAAAAAAGTATTTAATCAAACTTGGCTGGAAGGTCAAAGAGGGATATTCTCATACGGCCAACCTTCATAAATTACACAGGATTGATGTATTGATTCAGCCTATCGATAAATAACGTGATGTAATTAGATAAAGCTGCATGTTTGATGGCTGCATCAGTGTGTGTCACCTCGCCCTGATACAGATATATGTTGATATACTTGGTGTATGTGTGTAAACACTAATGTGATTGTGATATTGTGTGTGTGTGTGTGTGTGTGTGTGTGTGAGGTGCACACCCTTCACGATAAATCCAACAGATAGACATTTAATCATCAATCAATGCTCATTAAATTCTGCATGTACAGAAGGCATCCCGTCCTGTTTGTTGTCAACACCCCAACAACACAAACACACACACGCACACACACACAACTGATTAACAATAACAGGACATCAGCATGTATTAGCTCTATATGATGTGCATTGATTCATGTGCTGGTAGATTCAAAGTCTCTTAAAGGGGCAGTGTGTAAGAACTGACTAACTTTCGAATCCATACTCCAAACAAATAATGGGCAGCACATTACCAGAAAGTTAAGGTGTCCACCCTTCTTATAAGAAACACCCCCCCCCCCCCCCCCCCCCCGCTAAAATCTGATGCATTTTAGCGACCTGCTCTGTGTGCCTCTCATTCAGGGTGCACATGTTAAACCGACAATGGCACTCCCATTCTGCCCAGTCAGAGAGACAGGAAAGGTGTAGTGGTGGCAGGAGCGAAGAACGAGCCACGAGAAGTCGAGGAACACGAGGGAGAGCAGCAGCATCAACAGCTGAGCTTGAGGAAAGAGTGGAGGAATGTTGATGCAACAGGTTTATAACCTACTCAGAGTTGCTACTTCTTCATCCTCTCGTGTTGGATTAAGGGCAGACTGGATGCTATATTGACTCACTGTTGCCTCTTGAGGTACAAAGTGGTATTACAAGACAGGATGGGACGGGCCATGGCTAGCTGGTTAGCATGCTAACTTCAGTAGATATGTCTGCAACACAACGTAAAACCTCTTATTTCTACATATTTTGTTGATAATTTGTTCATCTTTGAATATTTTGAACTAAAATACTGACATATTGGTCTTTAGTGTGGTAGTTGAATAATTCATACCACAGAAACATAACTCAGACTTTAACTATAGCTCACATTATCAAGCAGCGGAGAGAACTGACAGATAATGCACTGAATCACACTGTCTCTCATAATGATCTAATAACACATTTCCAAACTATTCGTATCCCCACATTACAGCATCTTCCCAAGAAGGATGTTCATTACACATTGAATGGAAAAGTCTGTTCCCTGAAGTGTAGTGAAATTACTTAAATGAAGTAAACTTAATCCAGACATGTTCTGATCTCAGTTTTTGGAACAGGCATTTTTTGTGACTTCTAGTCAACAGATGCTGATCCTTCTTCCTGGAGTGCCACCAAACCCAAATGGGATTGAAGCCGAGTCAAGAATATCAGCAGATGGGACAATAGAGGAAAATGTGTGCCCAAACTTAAAATGAACAACCCATCAGACTGGTCTGCATCAGTGAAATTGAGAGGATGATTACATGCTATGCACATGGGAATTGATTAAACTGTTAAGAGTGCAGTCAATAAACCAAATTGGGGGGAAAAACAAGCTGAGGTGAGTAACATCCAGTAGTGGCCAAATGAATACCAATCCACTTATAAAGGTGAAAAGGTATCTCTCTCTGTGTCTCTGTCCTATGACATGAACACAGATGAAAGAGGAAAAAGAAAGAATACCTCTTACTCCCTGAAGACCAACAAAGGAAAACATGAAGGAAGCTGGAGATAGATAGAGACATTTCTCTGACAAGTTCAACGTTGCTGGTTCATTTCAGACTGGATAGAGCAAAGGATCTCTGTGCTGTTGTCAAGTGATATTTGACATCCCTTTGAGCAAGTGGGGAAAAAAAAGAAAATCTGTGTATTTAGCCTCATTTTGACAACTCGATGATGATGATTCCCTCGGCGTGAAATTATTATGAGGGAAATATGTTGCAACAGACATAAATACACAAAGACCACAGCTGCCGTCCTCTTTGTAAGGAAACTGCCAAAAAAAAAAAAAAAAAAAAACTAAAAAAATTGCACACATGTAGCTCATTTAAGGAAAAACTTTCTGTGGCTGATTTATAACTGGACAAAGAATGAGGGAAATGTGTTGACAATAAGATGCTTGGACAGTTCTGGTGGAATGCATTTATGGTTTGGACTGGACTTTATTCTTCTGAGCTCCTTCAAGCCTGCAGGATCCCCTGCTGCTAACCAGAATCACTCAGGCTTACAGTGAGTGAGAAATAGGCTTGTTATTGTCGCGATTAAATTCATAAATACAAATAATGTGTTTCCATGCTTTTTGCCTCCAATGATGACAACTGAATGATATAAAGTTAAGAGACATTAAAGGAACAGTTCAACATTTTGAACAGTAAGCTTATTCACTCTCTAGTCAGTTAGACAAGTTTAGATGAAGTTTAGATGATATGTTTGTGAATGTCTGTACATATCATATCTTTGATGATAGATACACCGAGACACACCTTACCGACCAGCCATGAGAGTCCCCTCAATCTTTTCATCTCACGAAAAAAAGACCCAACGTTGGACAACAATGCAGTAAAATTTAAAATGAAATTAAGTAGCATATTTTTAGAAAATAAGACAAACCAAAGTAGGGATACAAAGACAGAGCAGATCATAAATTAGCCATCCCCTGCCCCTGACGACACTTTGGGGTTTCATAAGATGGGCTGCAGGCAATGCCACAAGCGAGCCGACTCCACCCACCATCAACCTGGAATGCCTCACTTAAAATCAAGGCCTCCTCCAGGAGGGCTGCACTCAATTACACTCTGGCTCTCAGAGTGGGGGTCTCTTTTCAAACACAGGCAGGGTGGGGTTGAAACAAGCATTACAAACACAACAACATTAAGCTGATAGGATCATATAGCTGATGGTCAGACGTCCACACCTCCAAAACATGGGGGGGGGGGGACTTCTAACACCTCCAAATACTAAGAGGAAAAATGAAACGCTCGCTATTTAGCAAGAAATTGAGGCCTGGTTACTGGTATACACCCCAATTTGTTTCATAATTTATTTGTCATGTTGAGTTGAAAAATCGCTATGGGAGGGTGTTCCCTATTTATTCCATGTTTTTGCAGCAGATGTAAAGGAGAAACCTGTGTCACACACAAAGATGTGTGAGCAAAGTCTTCCCTGCAAGAACACTCATCTTTAATACACGACAGATATGATGAGCGTCTGCTGAAGCGAACGCACCGCCACGAGGAGGGAATCACTGATCTGTCACCAAATCCATGCACAATAATTACGCACAAAAAAAAGAAAGTGAGTGTAAGCAGCCCACAAGCCATGATAAATAATGAACAGCCTGCACACGTCCCGATCAGCATGTTACAGGGTTTATTCACAGCACATACAGTCGGCTGCGGTGACCTCAGCAGAGCTGCACATGAATAAAAAATTACAGATGATGAATCGTTAGATTTTAATTAGACTATGAATTTCTTATGTCATTAATCGTATCATTAGAAATGTTAATGGTTATTCATCAGTTTTTTGGAGACATTAACACTTTTAAAAAAAATTTGTTTCAGTTTTTAATCCATGCATCTTTTGAATATTAATGACATTTTTAATATTATTTATTTATATGTATCATTCAAGCCACCTGTTGATGGTGCAAATTACATTTAATTAAGTACAGGAATGAATAATAAGAGTTGAGGAAGGAAGAAGTGCGTACATGATAACAGGATGTGTGAAGGCACTCGGATACATTTTATACATGCAGATTAAGACGCTGGTCTGCCGGTGTTTTGCAGTTGCACCTTTTGAAGAAGCAACAGATGTGCACCGGCGCAGACCCCGAGGCATCGCATTCCAGAGCTCTGGGCCAGCAACACTGAAAAGCCTGTCATCCATGGAGCAGAGCCTGCAGTGCGGAGTGGAGAGCAGATGGGCCGGGGTGTGAAGGGGATGGAGTGAAGTGTGTGTGAAGAGTGGGATATGCAGGGAGGGGCCACGCTGTGCAGAGATTTGGAGACAAGGAGGAGGACTTTGTAGGTTGCGCGCTGTACTGGACTGAGAGGACGTGTGCCACCAGGCTCCTCTGTAACAGACCTGTTGAAATGTTGTCAGTGATTCAGGATACAACGTCCTAAAATCCACAGTTTGTTTTAGGAAATTTGCACTTTGACAGACATTTTGACAGAATGCCAGCGTTTGAGTGTCCAGGTAGGTGGAGGGATTTCATAATGAGACTTTCACATGCTCTTAATTTCAGAATATGAATTAAAAAGCATGTGAACTATAACAAACTGACAAGATCACTCAGATGCAAACATATACGCATATAACGATCTGAACAAATGTCAGAAATTCACAGTTATAATCCTTCAGATTTTAGGCCTTTTGGTGGTGACATTCAGCAAGTGCACTTTAATGCTACAAGTACCAGAATTCTTAGAGCTACTCCTTGACACAGTTCTGTGTAGAATTGATACGATGTCAAATGCCCCAAAGTTATATTATTGTCCAAATGCATTTTTAATGGATGATGGCAGTGAACACTAACCTCTGCCACACTGCATACATTGCATTTCCTGTCGCTCCTTCACAATAAAAGCCACCCTGTCTTTCTGCATTGGGAAATGACAGGTTGTCATTAGCAATAACTGAATCCAGGTTGTAGGAAAGTGAAAAGGAAAAAGTCTGCCTAATATCAATAAGATCAAATTACAATCACTAACTCTGGACTACACGCTGTGTTGTTTCCTGTCATTACCTCGTGCATGTGAAGGCAATTTGAATCCAGTGCTGGAAAATTGCTTCATGAGTTCATGACTACCGCAAGGATTAAAACTTTAACCACACAGCTGTTATACACATGCAAACAGCTGGGCAACAAACAACCATCTGGGCTATATACCAGACTGTCGGTATACTATATAATGTATGTAGCCTACAAAGTCATGGTGCAGGTAGTGCAAGAGTGATGGCCGCTGAATGCTGGGATAAATATTGCATGAATAATGTATTTACTGTTCTGGTTTTAATATATATCTACAGTATTGGTCTCTCTATAGTCCACTTAAGCTTAAATACAGCAATGTTTAAACTGCACTGTAATATTTAAGTAAGATTATTCGAGCTTGAGCATTTCCATATTGCAAGTAGCACCTAATTTCTAAGCCACATTTAATGAAGGGAACAGATACAGAGCTAAAGTGAATAATACATTAAAGGTCCCATATTTTACACTTTATTTGAAGTGTTGATCCATTAGAAGATATATTTGTGGTTGTAAGAACCAAAAACCATCTGAATGTAGTTTTACATCTCCTCTCTCAGGCTTCTCTCTGGAGCTCTAGTAACAACAGGTCGTTGAGCCAATCAGAAGAGAGGAGGCTCTGAGCCTCTCTCCTGATTGGCTGAATGTTTTCTGAGTGGTCGAATAAAAATATTACAGATTTCAGGTAAAAACACTCAAAGAAACCAAATCCGGCAAGGTTGGGTGGTGGGTCCGGGTGGGCGGGGCTTGGCCCATGGCTGTGAGTGGTGACTGCTTCGTGGTGACATCACAAAGTTACAGGAAGTCCTGACGGTGCGTTTGAAGGCTCAGTTTCTGAATACAGGCTGTGTACATTTCTCCTAGGACTGAGTGCTTTGATACTTTCACAGTTTTAATATAAATCGTAGACCTGCTTTATGATTAAAAAATACATGGACATCTCACTTTCTAAAATATGGAACCTTTAAAGAGTTCTCACTTGTGTATTTTGTGATTTTGTCCTATTATATGTGCATTTCTTTATTTAATAATCTATTACAGGTTTTCTCTTGTTTCCTCATTTTAGTCTTTAATTTCACCACTGTGAAGAAAACTTTTCAGGTAGCTCAAATGTGTATAAGCATTTCCTAAGAGTCATTATACCCTTGAGCATGTTCTCTACTGTGATTATTGGTACTTGCGTGATGTGGCTAGGTGCAAAGCGCAGCCTAATCAGTGATGAATGCCGTCCCAGTTGTTATTGTTATACATGAGCCCATTCCTCTCCAATCACCTGCGCTCTCATTAACCAGCCATTGTGCCGAGGCCAGGTTCAGGAGGTGCTGTGGTAATTGACAACAGTTCAGTCTAGATTAAAAATTAAAGAGAGAATGGAACCTGATTATCCTGTCCTCCTCACAGTTTTGCAGTCTGCAGCACCATTAGTCCTCCACGCATGTCACAACCTCCGTGTGTCACCTTCAAAAGTAATTAACTCATTTAGCATGTATGTAACTGTATGTCTATTTAGGGTGTGTGTGTGTGTGTGTGTGTGTGTGTGTGTGGGAGGAGACATCAATCTGCCATAGAGAGGATTAGCATTCTTCTTTAAAAAATCAAATTATGTGCAGCCCCAGAGCGTATGAGCTTGTTTCTCTGTCTGCAGGGTGGTGCTACTGTCACAGTGACGGCAGCCATTTTTTTTTTGCCCTCTTCTCCTTTGACCCGTGAAGACACAGAAAGGCATCTTGGGACCTCTGACTTTCTGCCTGCTGACTGGAAACATGACAACAGACAGTGGGGGAAAGAACAGTAACCTCGCTTCACCCTTGTCACCTCTGTTTGTCTTCAAGAAGTTTATTTTTATCTTTGGAAGACAAGATTTTAAATCTGTGATGGTTAATTGACAATTGGGCTTAATCAGAATCAGAATTAGAAATACTTTACTAATTTGACAAATTGTAACAGCTGAATATATGAGAAATGATGCACTAATGTAACTATACAGAACCTTTTTGGATGGTATTTATTGTAAATTTGTTGTATTATGTGATTGAAAAATGAAAAATTTAAATATCACATTGACGTACAGTCAAGTATTCAGCATTCAGACGCTTTGCTATGACACTTAAGCTCAGCTTCCTCCTATTTCTCTTGATCATCTCTGAGATGTTTCTACACCTGTGGTAAATTCATAAATTCAGCTGATTGGTCAGGAATCGGAGAGGCACACGCCTGTTGATATAAGGTCTCACAGCTGACAAGCCAGATCAGAGCAAAACCCATGCCATGAGGAGGAAGGAACTGCCTGCAGAGCTCAGAGACAGCTGGGAAACGCTACAAAAAGAATTTCTGCTGTATTGACAACAGCATATATATATATATATATATAATAAAAAAGTACTGAACAAAAATATAAATGCAACACTTTTGCCTTTACTCCTATTTTCATGAGTTGAAATAAAAGATCTAAAAAACTCTAACAAAAAGCTTGTTTGTCGTGCCAATCATCTGCCGCTGTCGCCTCCTGTTGCAGCGTGATGTACACAATTCCAGTTCTTACATGGCCCACGTCACCAGACGTGTCCCCCACTGAACATGTTCGGGATGCTCCGGACATGCGTGTTCCAGTTCATGCCAACATCCAGCAACTTCACAAGGCGAGTGCCTGATCAGCCTCTTGATATGCCACGCCTGTCAGGTGGACGGATTATATCGCCAAAGCAGAAACGCTCACTGACACAGATTTAAACACATTTATGAAGAAAATTTGAGAGAAAGAAGCTGTTAGTTTTAGTTTTTTTTTTAGAACTTTGATTTCAACTCATGAAAAATAAATTGAAGCAAAAACAAAAGTGTTGCATTTATCGTGTGACATGTATTCCTTAAGTTTTGAGGATATTTAAACTCAGTGTCTATAAGCTAAAAACACAAATCATGATTTTGTGACTTTATATACACAGTTCACCTCAGCCTGAAACGGTAGGATTTGACACTGATTGGCTGTACTTCGATCCAGTGGCTTGGTTCAGTTCTGTTTGATACGCCGCATTGTGAGCAGGACAACCAATCAAACGACGGCATAATACGTGCATTTATAATTCAAAAAAAAAAAAGTTTTTTAACGCAACAAACACAATGAACAGTCACAGTAAATATAGAAAAAATGCCCTAAATGTAACTAAAAGTATAATAGTGTGAAGAATGTAAGAAACAGAAGACCTGCACTATTTGTTGGAGGCTCGGTTGACGCTCAGGACGGGTCGCTCTGTGGGGAATCAAACCTCTGACGCTGAGAGTGCTAGTGCCTTGCTCTGTCCAAAAAGGCTACGAGCAACTGAAGCCAAAAAGCCAAAGCATTTGGATGGAGGCTCGTTGTGTCTAAGAAAAACAGTATTCCCACCCACACTGCAACAACTCAGAACACAACCATCAGCACAGGGCAACTTCTAAATGAGATGTTTTTCAGAATAAAAAGGTCATATTGTTTGTGCCACTGTTGCTCTTCAGTGGCGGCCTTGCTTTGGAGAAGCTATCAACGTGAGGATAATAAAGGCTCCTGCAGAATTATCTTTCCCCTGATTATCAGCGGGAGCAGGAAGGCCAAATAAAGCTATCTGTGTGTGTGTGTGTGTGTGTGTGTGTGTGTGCTTGCCAGTAGCTAGCTGAGAGTCCAAGTGACTTATCATTGAGTGTTTGTTTGTGTACTTGTGTGTGCGTACGAGCCGTAGCAAGATCAGAGACTAATAATATCTTTGCAGCGATAGCTTTTAGCTGGCGGCAGGAAGGAGCCTTGAGATAACGTATCAGGAGCAGTAGGCTATATGGTTAATGGGTGACAAATCTATGTGGTGTAAAGTGCCTGAGAGCGTCAGTGTAGCACATGAATGCATACTCAAACACACCAAATATGAGACTCTTATACTGGCTACACACTCAAATACACCACTACACATTCACCCAGGGACATACACGGTACATTCAAATACAAGAATGTAAAAGTAAAGAATTATTAACAGTAAATTGTACTTAAAGTAGAAATACACATCATGCAGAAAAGTGGATCCTGAGTCTGATATATTGTTACACATGTGCTTATAAATGCAGGTGAATTAATGTATAAGCAGAATTTTACTCTTGTATCTGCTCCAGGTGGAGCTGGTTTTAACTAGTGGTTTCCAACCCAAGGGTTGGGCCCCGAAGAGTCAGCAGATAATTCTGAGGGGTAATGAAATCATTGATGGAAATATTGGATAATTTTCCCTTTTAGGCCACAGACAGTTAATTCAATGAAAAAAGAAATAGACTGCTAACATCTCATAAACAGCTGGAATTTGACAATTTGACACTACTGCTTCTTTGTAAAGTGTCACCAGCTAAAAGGTTTTGAACATCTGGGTTAAAGGAGCTTCCTGTACGTTTTTGTTACTGCTACATAGCCGACATAAGCTTTTACAGAAACAACATCAAACTTCATTCCTTTACTCACCAAGAGCTGTCTCCAGCAGCGGAAAGCAACTCGCTCATTTTAATTCAATTGTATTGTAAATGCAACAACGGCCGAAGCTCTTCGCAAGCGTCCATCACCACCTTACATGTAGCACCTTTAATCTTTAGAAATACATTTTTGTTTCATAAACTCATTGTTTGTGTTTTGTAAAATCATAATCTGAAAAGTTATGATTGATCACAGCTGTCAGACAAATGAAGGGAAGTAAAAAGTGAAGTAGAGGCAGAAGTAATACACAATATGGAAATACTCAAGCAAAGTACAAGGACTTCTAAAAGTATTTAGTGGCTGGGATATGCTGACAAATGGATCCAAAACTAAGACACATACACACACACACACACACACACACACACACACACACACACACACACACACGCATCAGTGCATAGTCTGCAAGCACAAACCTAAACACAAACATAGCGCAAAACACAGCTCACAATTGCCTGCATTTTTTTATTGAGTTGGGTAAATCTATTATGAGCTGCTCCATGAACTTTGTGCCACCGCTGGAGTTGGTGCAGCGGAGCACGGCTGTCTAAAATTAACTGATAGAGTTTATCTTGACAAGCTGATTATCTTTGTTAAGGCGCCAAGACTCTGGTAAACCCTGACAAACAACTCCTCGCTGATTTCCACGTTTTTAAAGTCAAATGGCTAACTGAAGCTTGCACAAAGTACCGGCTAATAGCTACCAGTAGGGATTCATTAGGGACTTATCCACAACATATACAGCACAGGCCAAAACCATTAGGCATAATAAAGTCAAGCAGAGGTGAAGTGGCTCTAAGCCAGCCTGTTATACTGGTCACCACTATAGCACCGTGCATCTACACTCCATTAGTGAGGCCACGGCTAAAGTGGTGTTTGTCTTTCTCCAATGAAGTAAGACGCGGCTTGTAGCAACACACATTCATATTTTCCAGGCTCGTGTTTCCACTTTCATTCATTACAATAAGTCATATTTACATACTGGTGGTTGGTCTCTTGTATTTTTTATACAGTGAAGCTCTGAAATCTTTCTCCACTCAAATAAAATGCTCTGATGCATAATTTTCTCCATTGTTGGCCGTGTCGCTTTAGAGAATCCCCATCTGTTACAAAGTGATTATTAGAGTTACGATCAGTCCCAGCTCTTGTTGTGGCGTTTTGTTACATTTCATTGATGTTTCAAATGATCATCTGTGAATGCACAAACATAGTGTGTGTGTGTGTGTGTGTGTGTGTGTGTGTGTGTGTGTGTGAGAACGGCAACAAAGCAGGAAAAAAAACAAAAAAAACCCAGCAAATTTCCCCAAAGTGTTCAATTAAGTATTGAACTGAAGAGAAAGGCTAAAGTTGTGTTTTAATGAACATGAGCTTTATCAGCTTTAATAGCAGCTTTCAGTTCTCCTGTTGCTTGTGCAATTTAATTGAGGAAATGTTTTTTTTTTTTTTATGTTTTGCTTTGAGCTTTTTTTAAAAAACAGAGAGCAAAATGTTTTTTCCCCTCTAAATATAAATGGTTAGAGAACATTGTAAAGTTATGAGTTAAAGTTCCTCTCCTGACATGTTTTAAACTATGTCAAAAATACCCTGATTACTTCATGATTAATATGTAGTTTAACATGGTTTTCACACATTAAAAAGAAAAAAATATAAAAAACTGGGGCCTGAAGCACACACACTCTTACTTCCTGGATCAGGCCTTGAGCCCCGCCCACCACCTGCTGGCTCCAGGTGGACAGGTGAAGAGCAGAGAGTATAGAGGTGGTTAGAGGAGGAAACATCAGAGAGACTCAGTCAGACCCAGACTCAGAGGAGGAGTCTGTTGAGACCAGAACCAGAAACTAGCAGACGGATCAGAACAGTTAGCGAAGTTAGCATCTTTTTATCTGTTTACGTTGTTTGTTAGCTTAGCAACTGGCAGTGGATGACACAGTGTTAATGGTTGTGCTAATGCTAACTCTCACTCTCGATATTAACAAGGTTTTTGACAGGATTGGTTCCTTAGGTTCCTTTAAGGACATGTATCCACTGTGCACAAATGTAATGATATGTTCACTGACCTTGTTGTGAAGGCAATTTACAAACAAAAATTAGTAATGCTCAGAGGCATTTCAGCCTGTTTTCTTTGCAAATAAACTGCATCTTTATATTCCCTATACACAACACAATGCTCCATATATTCTACACGAAGCGAGCTTATTGTCTGCTGCTGTAAATGCTGTGCTCCGAGGTAAGACAGGGGTAACGTGAACTGCAAGGAAACAGGAGAGTAAAGTGGACAGACTAGCGGAGAAGAGAAGAGGAGGAGGAGGAGGAGGAGGAGGAGGAAGACTGAAAGAGACAGAGAGCAGATGAGAGGAAGAGGAGGAGTGAGGAGGAGACAGTGTCAGCTGTAATGTGACTCCGTACTCACGAGATCAGAGTGGTTCCACACCACTACACTGAGCAAATAGTTTGGATTATTATCCACGTCTGTGTGTGTGTGTGTGTGTGTGTGTGTGTGTGTGTTTGTGTTCATTCTTCAGATGTGTACCTGAGGAATTTATTGTGCATGAGTTCAGAAGTGCTCATACACGTGTCTCTGTTTGTTTCCAGGTTTCTGTGGGTGCTTTCTCTGACTCCTTATGTATGATCTCTGTGCGTTTGGCATATAGGCTGTGCATGTGTGCAGTCAAGTGTGTCTCTGTGTGTGTGTGTGTGTGTGTGTGTGTGTGAGTGTGTGTGTGTGTGTGTGTGTGTCTGTTAGACGCAGACACCACGGTCATAGAAAGGGGAATAGTAGCTGTCACCCAGAGACCTCAGTAGCAGCTGTTGTAAATTAGAGCCAAATCAGGTCTTCTAATTGATATTCCCAGGATCCCTGGCACTCCCTAATTGGTGTACCTGTGCCCTGATTGGTTACCTGATTATAATCGATTAGTTGGCTCAGCTGGCCCGGGACACAGAGACAATGGATAAATTTGCAATCGGCCACCAGGGACGTAACTGTGGAAGGGGGAAGATGAGGAATCTGCGCCGAGCCATGCCGGCATTTAAATGGCAGATAATAGACCTTCTTAACCCTTTCACAACCCCCTCTATTCCAGATACAGGCAGTTTGAGCATGATTAGCATAACCTATGGAGCTATGAAGATGAGAAATTTACACCAGGCTACGCTGGCATTTAAACCAAATAGTCATGATTAACCCGTTCTCGACAGTCTCAATCAGGTTACTATGCAGACTGCATAATGAGAGAATTCCTTTTTTTTTGTTTCTAGGGAACATAGCAGCAAGTTTCCTACCAATATGTCCTTTCACGTACCAGCACGTCTGTGTTTTGTTTTGTTTTTTTATGTTGGCAACAGGATAAAATGTGTGTAAGGATCAATAAAACGTCACATTTTATTCTTCATTTTCATTCATACACATTTCATTTAGTTTTTCATTCACACACACTCGAGGTCTGAACTGCCTATGTCCCAATCGTTGAATGTGTAACTGCCAAGGGGTCAGCTCACAGTCGCACCTCGTTCGCTCATTTACTGTGAATTAACCTGAAGAGAAAATTCACTAAGTGACTCAAAGCAAATTAAGCACAGACGTACAAGTTTGTAAATGACAGTTAATGGCTGAACAACTAAGTCAATCTGCAGACGTCCATGTGAAGATTTTGTTTCCAAACTGAGGCTGCGTCCACACTGATTTTAAAAATAGCGTTTTAAAACAAAAAACGCTCCGCATCAGAAATAATCTCCCTGAAATCGTATAACACATGAACATTCACGTACGCTGTGCATGCCGGTGTAAACAGGAAGCGGATTGTCTTTCCTGCAGTTCAGTAGGTAGAGAAATCCTATGAATGAGAAACAGCAAAGACAGTTAACTCCACAGCAGCTGTTAGCAAAGACAACAAGATCAGTAACGCTTGTAATTCGTTATCCATTCACCGCCCCAAGTCTCCATTTTAGAGGGACGGAAAACTCCGGACGCCAGGCGTAAACGTAGCAAAAGTGATGCGTTTTAAAACTAAAACGGAGTAGCGTGGATGTAGCCTAAGTCCCATGAAGCAGTGAATCTTACTCTTAGATGATGATTAGGTGTTACAGACTGTAAAAACTGCAGATACTGGCTGATGAATTTGGATGTGGAAGTCCTTGGAATCAACTCTACAAAGATTACAGACGCTCCGCTCTGCAGACAGATGCATTAGCATTAATATGCACACGAACGCCACACACCGCTGACCATGTTTACATCATGGCTAAATGGACAGCACGTTGAATAATCCATCACAGGCCAGTGAGAGACTGTCTTATGGAAGGAGCACTGAGACGGATACAAGCGAGGGAACAGGAGGGTCATGATCAGATTAAACAAGGGACAGAGACACAATCACAGACGGACACCAGTGTTTTCAGACCCACATGGAAACAGATGAATCTCTTTGTTACCCTCCTCATCTGGTGAGCGTCAGCTGGTTAAATCTCTGATTGTCTACTGGCTATGATTCAGCTTTTTCCATTTACATATTATTATGATTATGACGTCAGAAGCCGCTTTTCCATGAACCTGCTTTATGTGCAATTTGAAATTGCCAATTAAAAAACAAAAGAGAAACACATGAATTTCTCAGCTAAAAAACATTTTTTACACAAGTGACACATTTAAGTCACATGACATCCAAAAACATTACAGACTATTATCTCCCAAAAATCTCTGATATGTGGCCACTGCCAGATATGAGGGGTTCGTCTTTTCATCATTACGCACTGTTAAAAAGTTGTCGAGCAGGTGAACATGATGAATGCAGATGGCTCCGCACATTTAAGAAATTAACATCCAATCATCCTTTTATGTGCAGGTATAAAAATGCTGATTATGTCCAGTTGATTCTGATTTTGGAACAAGGTGGCAAGACGAAAAGATCTGAGAAACTCAAAGACAGTTGATTGTCGGGAAAGACGTCAGTGGATACGGTCGGACATTGTGGTCGGCGTCGCACATTTGACGACTCATGCATTAGTGCGATATGTGAGGAAAAACAGAAGAGAAACTCTCCCTTGGGTGACTGAGAATGTGTCGACAACAACGACAACAACAACAACAACAACAACAGTCCATCAACGGGTTTCAGTGCATAAACTCGTCATTACAAAGATGGAGGCACAGTTGAGAGTCTGGTGGTGCAAAAACCAGAAGTGCAGCTCTACAGAGAAGCTGCACGAGTCGTCATTCACCCACAGTGTCCGCAAGCAGCGGAGGTCACCCAGAGTACAGTACAGGCCTGAATGCTTGACCCCAACACTGAGGTGGATCTGGTGGCTCTGTTATGCTGGGGGGGGGGGGGGGGTCAGACAGGGGACAAATGAAGTGCAACGAATGATGGAGAGAGTGAAGCGGAGAGAAGTGGATTCATGAAGATGAGAGAGAATTCATTTGGCTGACAGAAACCACAGTGGATCTGAACTCTACTGGACACTCCCTCCAGTCTTCTCTTACACACAGGTGTGTACAGCACAGACACACACACACCTGCACACGCCGCTGGTCGGCCTGACTCCATTATCATTCCTGGTTTGAAGATTTACAGGGTCTTGATCCCATTTTGATCAAGCTCTACCTGTGCGCCGATCCAATTTCCAAACAAAATTCCTCCTTTGAAGTGTGACTAATTGTGACTCGCAGCACTAATTTAGTGCAAGGCAATTTTTTATTTTTTTTTAATCACAACACCCTCCACCACTCTCCCGTCATTCTACCTCCTTTTCCCTCCCCCTGTTTTCCTGTCTGTCATCTTTTTCCTCCATGTTTTTTTTCCTGTTCCCTCACCTCATCCCGCTCTCATTAGTTTCAAACAAACTTAGCCAGATGAACAGTTCACGTGTTTAAATCCACCTCTGAAGTACGAGCCTGTGAGGTTCACACACTGTTCTTCGTGCCGTCTCCCCGGATATGTGCCGTTAGTCTGCCGGCGTGAAGAGAGGAAGTTACAACACAGAGAAACAGGAGACACAGAGGAGGAAGACTGACGGAGAGGGAAAAATACCAAGCAAACAAAGATACAAGTCAAGAGGAAAAAAAAATATATATATATAGCAAGAGGTTGTCATAGATTTTAGAGAGAACACAAAGAAACATTTCCTCCCTGAATATACATCAGGTTCTTCTTTTGCATGATTTGTTGATTTGATGCAATGAATTGTATTTCAACAGATTTTTACGCTCGTGAAGTGGAACATATTTTTTTTTCATGCAGAAATGATGCAACGAATTGAAACACTGGTTAAACAAATGAAGCTCATGTTTGTTGTTACTAATAATCGGTCATGTCTACTGTGTAATGTAGTGTATGTGTTAGAGCTATGTGCATGACTGCAATCACAATAAGCACACTGCCTCAGTCGCTGCCTTTTATTTCAACAATGCATTATATTTATTACATGCCGATTTAAATATTGACTTTTGCACACAACATTTCTTTCTCTTTCTTACGAACCATGCAAATGCTTGGGGCCCCCACGGGGGGTAAAAGGGGGCCCCAGATGGCCCTTCATATTGGCACATTTTGAACTGTAGCTGGCATCTGACCATTGTCTACGTGTGAGGCATTCAGGGAATATCTGTAAATTGTAGCATCTACCAATAATCTGCATGTGCGGCATGTATGGGACATTTGTTATATTGTAGCATCTACCCATTGTCTGCACGAGGCTTTCAGGGAACATCTGTAAATTGTAGCGCCTGCCAAATTTCTGCATGTGTTATATGTTTATTTTTTATAAAAATTTTTTTTGGTGGTGGGTTTTTTTTTCTTTTTTCTTTTGGGGGGCGGTTCCAATGGGGGTCCAGTTGTATTAAATAACCAGTTCTGGACACACTGAAATCATGTATATTTTCATCATGAAACTTTTATGTTACATTATAAAGCTGCATGTTAATCAGCACCTGACAGACTTCTCTTTGTTTTTAACACATTTAGAAATTCAACAGCAGATTTGTTGAGGAAATAATGCAGTGCAAATATGTGCTTTCATGGATTTTATTGAACTTAGAGCGCTAATGTACAACCCTGCTGTCCACTATTAATTATATGGTGGACATTTTAGCTATCGCCCCACTGCATTTTAATTTACAAGAACTGGTTTTTAGTTATATGATCAATAATTAATGCTTCTTTCCCCCACTGCAACCTTCCTTTGGAGCACTTTGTGTATTTCAACCGCAAAAGTGAAAGCAACAAAGAGCCCCTGTCTGATAAATGCACTACAGCTCTGTGCCTGGAAAACAAAACAAAGACCCACAGTAAATCTTAATTCTCATATTAAGCCCGACTGACTTAAACACACTTTTGTTTGTGATACAAAATTGTATGAAATTGCCTTGTCTGTTAGAAGACGTGCAAGAGAAATAGAGAAATCAAGAGGAAAAAAGATGTTGAGAAGCAAAAAGTTGTCAGTCTCAGACCACTTCAGAGCCTGATGCAGGTTAATGAACAAGCGCGTTCCCACCCACGTCCGACCCGTTCAAATGAGACTGCAGCTGTCACAGGTTGTCATCTTACGCAGCGACTGCAGCTCCAAACACTTTACTGCTAAACCACAGAACTGAACCGCACAGACTACAATCATGTAGAGAGAGAATCAGCGCAGTCAGAAGAAAAGGGGGAATATAATTAATTGGGATGAGATTAAGCTCTTCAAAAGTTTGGATGAAATAACTGCTGAGATGAAAAATGTCTACGTCTAGAGACTAAGTGTAAAGTGCAGAAGCCCAAAGACGTCATACGGAACAAAATGAACTAAATCTATTGCACTTTTAACGATTTTTTTTCCTTTTTTTAAAGATTATTGTATTAGTAAAGCAACTTTTTTTTAACTGGCGCCTGGGGTGAATCAGAACAATTACCTGCTGCGGTTTGTGCTGATTTAAAAAGAGCTAAACTACGAGGCTTTAATTTGTTGATCACTTCGCCTGAGAGAACAAATGCTATCGACCTCTTCATCTTCAAATAAAAGCATTTAAAATCCAACAGATAGGATTTGTGCTATTCTAACCCCGGGACTCTTTTCTTCTGTCTTTCTTGGGATTTTTATTCACTTACTTATTTTTATTTTTTTTCACTGTTTCCCCATCGACTAACTGCGAAGAAATGTCATGCAACTTTTGTCATGCAAAAATTCTATAAACCTCCTCCCATCTGGACCGACTGCACAGGCACCGTTCATCTGATGTCAGAGATATGGTAAGATAAGAAATGGATAAGTAAACTAAGCTCTTGGCTCGCTGCGTTTCCAAACACCTTTTCATACCTGCTAGTGCTGAACGGCGTGCGTGAGTGCGCTGCGGGGGTTTTGTTTGGCTTTGCCGTTGTAATCCGCTTTGCAGCGTGACAAGATACAAGGGGCGAGAGAGAACTCGCAACCTGTGGGACGAGCAGAAACTCCAGAAGATTCTTCAGGTAATAGCTGTAGTTCATACAAAAAAAAAAAAATGTTGTTTGGATTCACCCTCCCCCCCCCTTTTTTTTTTTGTCTCCTCTGTCACGCTGTCTCGCTTTCATTCCGTCACGCCTCCTTCTGTCTTTTACTCTTTTCTGTGTCAACCTCTTTTCCTTTGTATGTTCCTCTATCTCTGTCCTCCATTCGTCTCTTAGTGCCTTCCTCCCTCTCTCCAGCCGCCCCCATCCAAGTCACTCCAATTATTTTCCTTTCTCCCCCCCCTCCCCGTCCTCCCCATCAGTCCTTTTCTTCCCGCTGTCCTCCCTTCACCCCTCTCTCATGTGTACATTAGCTGTTGTGAGTGTTGTGGCTTCTCCCCAAGGCTCATTAATAAGGGATGTTCAGAGAGGCTCAGCTGAGACGAGACTGACCTGCAGCCACTTAGTGCAGGTTTTAACATGAAATGTGCACACTCACTGGGGAGTGTGTGTCTGGGGCTAAAAGTCTGTGTTTCAGAAAAAGAAAGAGTCGTAACAAAATAGGGTCAGAGTACAAAGAGAGTGAGAGGTCAACATGGCGAGTGGTGATGTGCATAAGAGACGGATACAACTCGCAAAATCTAAGAAACACTCGCAAAGATCTGTATTTTTTACACGACCCTCAGAGAGGAGGGGCCGCGGGGGGGGGGGGGGGGGGGGGGGGGCAAAGTTCACACTCATATTAAGAGAGCGTCGCGTTGACGGTCTGACCTGGTCAAACAGAAGATGAATAAAGATGGATTTTTAAATTAAAAAGTGTTTGATTAAACTTAATTCACCGGTGATGTGTCAGAATTGAGTGCCTTTAAGTGCCCGCAGGGGCGAAAAAAAACAGCCCTCTGGCACAGTTTAGTAGAAGTAAATAACTGGCTGTAGTGCTTCTGTGTGGAAGGGGTGGGGTGGGGGGGGTGGGGAGTCATAAACCTGGAAGTGAACATAACAAAGTCTGGCAGGTCTCAGGAGTGAAATTTCTGACAACTTCTGCAAAGCAAATTAATATTTTGTGTGTATTTATGTGTTCGTGTGTGTGTGTGTGTGTGTGTGTACGACTGTGTACAAAATAATAAAAAATTACAACCTTCAGCTCATCATCTACTGTGATGTCTTTGGTGTCAGTTTTTCTACACTGCTTGCTTTTCACACAGTCCCCTGTGGATCCTATCTGTTCGTTTTCATGAGGAACGACTCAGCAAACAGGACAGTGACGTGAACACTCGTGCTTCGCGTCTCAAAATCTGCAGGTGTGAAATCAAAGGAATGAAGAAAACACACCAAGGTGGCCATTAGCGCGAAGCTACTGGACACCGAGGGGCGAAGGTACCGAAGGATTGGCCGGATGCTCGTATGAATATATGTCAGAAGCAATGTGGAAGAACTCGCGGGAGGGCTGGAGCCAATCCCAGCTGACATTAGGTGAGGGAACACCCTGGACAGGTGACCGGTCTACTTAGACAAACAACCATTCACAACTACATTCACACCTACAGGTAATTTAGACTCGCTAATTAACCTAACCTGCGTGTCTTTGGACTGTGGGAGAGTACCCAGAGAAAAGCCACGCAGCCATGAGGAGAACATGCCGGCCAGCAGGTTTGCATGTTGTTAGTTTGAGCATTGTCTGCATATTGATGATTGCATTTAGTTCAAAGCACTTGCAGATGTTCAGTCTTGTCAATTCATAAGTCACTGCAATAAATGATGTAGCTATTGTCACAAGTATAATGACAGCAACGTTATCCTTCTGACTTGCACGTTTGTCAGTCTGGCTGCTCCTAATAATGAATAAAAACAAAACTTCTCAAAGTTCTTTGCAAGAAAAGTTTGTTTGTTTCCGATTGTTCCTCTAACCCCCATCTTCCTTTCTTTCTCTACCCTCAGTCTGTATCAACTCTCTTTGCCAGCCTCATTATCTCGACCTTCCCTCCCTCTTCCTTTCTTCTTCTTCTCTGGCTTTCAGCTCTTCTCTCTGTCTGTCAGACCCGGTCTTTATTACCAGGCTGTCCCTCCTCCTCCTCCTCCTCCTCCTCCTCCTCCTCCTCCTCCTGCTCTCCTACAGTGCCAGGTTGATCCAGTAAAACATCTGTTTCTAAAAAAGCTGGCACCGTAAACGGCCCCTGGCCTCTTGGTCTCTTTACGAGGGCACTCAGTCTGAACTAACAGTGGCAGAATAGCACTCTGAGGTGTTGTCCTCCCTCCCGTCCACCCGCCTCCTCTGTCGCATATTCCTCACGCTGAATGGACAGAGAAATAGTACTTCGAAGGCGTCGGTGTCCTCTCTCCTTGGAAAAGCCTCCCTCCCTCTGACTTTGATTTTTTTCATACATCTATGGCCCTGTTGCTCCCTCCTTGCCCTCTCATTATTCCTCCCTGTATTTGTGCTATGGACTCATCTTATATCTCTGTCCTCCTTCCTCCCTCTGCCCTGATGCGCCCTCCTCCGCCCCTGTTTTCCTTCACACTTGTTTATTGTTTTATAGCTGCTGTATTTGGACGAGCCCCTGGCTTTAGCACCTCCAGGACAGCAGATGACCATCTGTCTTTGGCACAGTGGGAGCTGAACATTCAGTCCCGACCACTTTTCATTTACTCAATCTATCTTATAACTTATTTATCTTTTTTCCATTTTAACACATCATTCAATAGTCTACATGCATTTGTTGGTATCTTTAAATATTTCTGCGATTATCCTTCGATCTTATCTTTCCCACAGTTCTTCTTCTATGACACTTTAAGGAAACCCCTGAGGGACAAATAGCACCCGGTGCCTTCTCTCAGGGGAGGTCAGAAGTCAGACAGCACATTTCTCAGAAGGGGGTCTGAATACTTTCTGAATGCACTGTAGATACTAAAGCTTGTAGCCACTGCAGATTGAACACAGATCCTGCAGCCAGATTTCATGAAAATCTGGTAAATATGCAACAGACAACATGAAGACCCCCCCCCGCTATGAAAGCATAACATGAGGCAAAACCAGAAACAGGCAGTATAGTTTCATGCTGATATAGTGCAGTGGTACAGCGCAGCTTTCAAGCCATCGAGGGCAATTTTACAGTTGTGACTTGTGTTGTCCGTATGTTTCAGCTTCATACATGATCTTAGTGCGCGTCAGCCAGCTGCGGATACAGCGCAGTGACAGAGGTTGTGTTTTTCTAAGTCAGTTCCAGCTCGATCTTAAGTGGCGCCCTGGGCAAGATCTGTTCAAAATATGTTACAAAAAAAAATCACATTCACTTGTGCACAACAAACCCACTACTGTAAATACTATGAGAAAAAGCAATCTGGTCACTTACATAAGCCGAGAGACACTCTGTAACAGTCCTGCTGCTGACGGGGCAAAATTTTACCCACAGGTAACAGAGTTGAGGGATTTGAGCGAGAAAAAGTCGGCTGCTGCATGATCTCACTGTAGAAATTGGAATCAGCGTGAAACGGCTCATATAAAACGGGAAGAAGCCAATTACTGTTAGATCCCGGTGTGTAGGTTGCAGAAGTACAATTAGGAGCTGTGCATCAATAAAATGGAGAATGCAGATGCAGCGCACACACACACACACACACACACACACACACACACACACACACACACACACACACACACACGTTCCTGCTACTGATTGCTACAGGTGTACATGTGTTTACCTTCACAAACAGCTGTGAGTGACGGTTTTGGAAAGAATCTGACACATGCAAATTTGGAGAGCGTGTTTGTGTGTGTGTGTGTGTGTGTGTGTGTGTGTGTGTGTATGCGCACCTCAGGCAGCAAGTCATGAAAATTGCTTGTCAGTTGGTCCGGGACAACAGAAACTAACAAACAGCATCTATTGACAATGTGGAGACTGTGATTGCCTTTGCAATTTGCATGTATGACTGTTGTTTTTTCATTTTCTCTCCGTATCCGTCATGGCGCCCTCGCTCTCCCAGACTTTCCTGTCTCTCTCTCACTGCAACTATTATGAAATATCGGCCCAAAAAATAACTTTAAAAAAATAAACTATAGTAAAATCAATTTTATGCAAAGTTCCTGGTATGATGTCAATATGACTAATCAACAGGTCTTCTCCCACCTGTGAAAAAGAGAGATCCCTACATCATGTGACGCAGCTGCGAGGCGTCGGGCAGCGCGTCCGCTCTAACCCGTAACCATGGGCGCCGAAATTAAAACAAAGACATACTGAAAAGCAAACCAGCCAGTGTGTTCCCGGCTCGTTTTCATATGTGAGTGATGTTTTAACTTTCAATGATTTGTCTGTGAAAAAAAACAAACTTTACTGCACAGACCTAAAACCACATTTTACCCAAAACTTTTAGCCAAACTATTCGTATCACTGAGTGACAATGCTGCTTTCAATTTTAGACTAATTCAACAAATTCCTTTTTGTGCCGAGATGTAATCTTCAAAGTTCGTTTCCACAATACATATCTGCTTTTCATTACATTTCATTTTAAGACATTATTTCTCTCTTTACCTCTCTATTGATTGAACAGAGACAGTGGAGTTTCCAGCACTGTATTATATTAATCATCTGATTTCTTCCTCTCTCCCTTTATGGGATTGTTTCTCTCCCCATGCAGTAAAATCCTCCTCACGGGACAGTATCATATCGTGTCCTTTCCCGACAGAGAGTTACAAACCTTATCGGCCTTTCTCGGATTCCAGATACCAAACCGATGAAAAAGTGAGCTGCATTTAAGCGCCCAGCTCCGCGGCTCCTCTGCCGGTCCACGCTCGACCAGCGAGGTGACACATCTGTCATCTGTCTCTTATTAAACCAGATGACACAGGAAAATTGCTGGGAGCAAATACAAACACAATGGATTTGTCCAAGTTATCACATTAATGCACTTTTTGCCTATTGTGCATTCAGTTATTCAGAGAAAAGTCTGTGTGGATTGTTTTATTTTTCCTCTTTTGTCTCTCCTGAGCTCATAAATCAAGATGTAAATTAAAGCACGGACACTGGGTGTGCCGTCAGGAAATACCATTGTATTATCTGGCCTGTATTGCTCCACGTAAATGGGAATGAATTAGAGGAACAGATGGCTTGTGGTGCATCACAGGCAGAGCAGTCTGTACTCTTAAGATAAAATTATATGCATATTGAAGTGTTAAATTTGGATTAAAATGCAACTTTACATTATAGCTATTGTTTAAAGCATGGGGTATGTGTAATGTATATATGGATTTTTCATTGTCAAACACAGAGAGTGTTTGCTGCACATTTAAATATTAATGGTAAAAAGACATTACACGGGTATTTCTACAGTAGTAACCCAGTATAAAGAACAATGTGCTGGAGAATGAAAGTTCATGTTTCGTGGTAGAAATGCAATCTTGTGAGGAATATAATTTTTCTGTCCAACCTTTTTTAGAATTTGATATGCCTATTTGTGGTTTTAAGAACCAAAAAACATCTCCATGTAGTTTTACATTCTCTGTGGAGCTCTAGTAACAACAGGTCGGTGAGCCGAACACCCATTGGCTGACTGTTTTCTGAGTGACTGTCTAAAAATAATGCAGATTTCAGGTAAACACTATCACAAATCTGGTCTGGGTAGGCGGGGCTTGTGGCATGGCTGAGAGCAATGACTGCTTTGTTGTGACATCACAAAGTTACAGAAGTGGTTTTAAGGCTCGGTTTGTGAATACAGGCTGTGTGCATTTCTCTGTGGACTGAGGCTTTGATACTTTCACAGTATTAATATAGAACCTAGACCTGATCTATAATCAAACAACACTCAACACAAAAATCTCACTTTACAAAATATGGGACCTTTAATAGTTCTGTCGTCTATCATTTATTAAAGTGGAAACCGAAAAAGCTGTGGAATTTTCCCCTGGAATCTCCCACGTCTGCTTCTGTTTGGCAGCGTAAACAGACAATAAAGAACGGGTTATGTCTGCCCCTCGAAAAATGAAAAGCCTCTTCATTCCTCTCTTCTTCTTTTGTGGATTTACTGCCCTGATTTTGCTAAAACTCCAGACAAACATCTGCTCCGTGTCTGGAAGCAAATCAATAGCCAGTCTATCTGCAAATTAGTTACAGCAGCAGTAGTGATATAGCGCGTTTAAAAACCTCTCCGACGGTCTACTGCACTGGACGACGTCCACAGTTAGAAAATCTACAACAGGAGGAACCTGAAAAGACAGAAAGAAAAGGGGGATGAATAGTGAAGAATAGTGGAGGAATAGCGGAGAGGAGGTTGTTTCAGTATTTTTTTTCTTCTTCAGTGATTGTTGAAAACAAGTGAAATAGATTGTTTTGCACAAACGGCAGAATGAGTCCAACATGTGAGCAAAAGCAAAACTGGAGAAAGCGTATAGTCTAGAGAGTCGAGTCCAGGAGATTGAGAGTGGAGAGAAGGAAGTTCAGTTCAGAGTTTGTGCTTATGTTGCAGTAAACATCCTCTGTGGAGGTCAGAGAAGACTGAGGTGTTGCTGCTTTGTATCAGGCAGTGATGCAGCTGCACCAGGTACTCGCCTTCCTTGAGGCGCTTTCAGACAGTGAGCAGTTGGCGCCGCCACCTGCACTGTTTCATGGGCCGGCCTGGCTATTTGCTGCTGCCGTCACAGTGGCGTTAAACCCTGCACCTGCCCAGTTATAATACAGAACCTTGAGTTACCGGGTGGCAAACCCAGAAGCAGCCACACGCTGACTGCGAGCACCTTCAGTCATTTCTTTGATTAAACAAGGGGTGATAGTGAGGGTGGATGTCAGAAACATGGAGCTATTACCGTGTGGTAATACCTGTTCTGACTGACTGTTCCTCAGTTAGGAAGTCAGAGATCCAACTGAAGATGAAGGTGTTCAGGTGTAATCTGTCCTGTGTTTCTGGGAGAGGGCATTCTCGCGTAATGTCCATCTCGTCCAGGTGGGTCAGGGCCAGGTGAAGGGCAACTGCCAAGGTGTCGTCTGCCAAACACTTGAGGCAATAAACAAACCACAGGGGGTCCAGTGAGGTGGGACATTCTGGTCTTGAAAGTGCACTTTGTGATGACTGGTGTAAGTTTTATGGGCCTGTGGTCAGTGTTGTCTGTTTTGCCCCTCGGAGCACGGTGGTGGTCTTCGAACATCTTGGAGAGATGTTGTTTTTCCTCTCCACCGTCGCCAACTGCTGCTCATTGTGGGAACTTCTAAGTTTCTTTGTGTAATATCCGAAGATATTGGCGAGTGACTGGATATTGGACTTGACCTTTGCCCTGTGAAGGGCCTTGAGATAATGCTCGTTATAATCGGACACTATACAAATACGTTTGAATTGAACTGAATTGAGAGTTGAAAGGTGTCTGAGAGGATACTTGCAAGCTAATCGAGCACTCGTCCAAGTGCACTGTCAGGTTTCAGCAAGTCTTACTTGGGTTGAATCTGGATAGGGATTTCCTAATATCAGCTGATGACTGGCGGTTACCTGGTCCACAGGAGGAGGTAACGGAGTCATGTGAAATGTTTGGCATTGGTCTGAACTGATGGGAGAGGTGGTCTGAGGTACCGCTGTTCTGTTAGTCCACTCCTTCACTTTGTACTGTGTTATTTGACTTTATGAAGTACTCAGTATATGTTGGGTGCAGAACATACAGTACGTGGATGAACTCCTTTGAGAAACAGACCAGTAACAACAAATGCGCCTTGATTTTTATGGACCTGGAGAGAATCCTGCATCTGACTGTGCTAGAGCTGTTTGTCCTGGATATTTATGATTGTTCATAAATAACAGGCTCTTTTGTCTGTAGAAGGCTCCTACTGCCTGGAGTGGAAGTGAATGGGCAGAGGGCAGATGGAGGTGTTTCACTGCTCGACTATTTTTAGCAGATGGAGGTGTTTTACTGCTGGACTATTTTTACCTAGGAATGCAATGTGGCTATGTAAACTGCCAGGGAAACAAAGTTAAATAGGACACAATATGTCTGCTTTACATATCGGGGCTGTGTGTGTCTGTCCAAGAGGGCGGGGAAAAGCAGCCTGGAAATAACTCATCAGAACGCAACACAACAACAACCAGAGCACATGGACACACCCACATAGTGACACATCGTCACGGACACACAAGCGCACACAGGTGTAGATGCACAAATAAACACCTTAACCCTGAGTCTAATCACACTAGTTATCCTGGTTTTATGTTTCACACAAAGAACTCTGTGTCTATCTATCTATCTATCTATCTATCTATCTATCTATCTATCTATCTGATGGATTGCCCTTATGACCTGGTGGGCCTCAGACTTTTTTTTTTCTCAATCTAGCGATATTTTGTGAAATATCTCAACATCTATGGAATGAATTGGCCCTAGACATTCACGATTCCCTGATTCCATTTTCCACTTTGCCTCTTGCTTCACCAGGAGGTTCACATCTGAGGTTTTGAGTGAAATGTCTCGACAGCATGTCGGACGAATCAAGTTGAAATGCGGTTCAGACGTTCACAACAACACTGATGATCATTAGGTCAACAATTTTTTTTTTCCTTTGTGTTTACTGCGAATTAGCAAATGTTAAAATAAATAAAATATAAATAATAGAACAAACAAAAAGGCACAAGTCACATTCAAGAGAACTGCAGATCACAATAAAAACAACTGAGCAAGCAGTGATAAAAACAAGAGCATTATGGGTCAGAAGAAGAGAAAAAATAAAAATATGATAGCATGGCTGTCGAATCTTACACTCTGGTTTTTCCTCTCTCCCGCATATTGATCACAACACACGAGGGACCACCAACCTTTGTTGAGTTGATTCCCCCTGTGGGACTCTTTGTTAGGTAGTTAAGTGGACTAACGGGGGGAACACACATAGACTGACACAGGAAAACAAACAAGCAGATTTAAAACACTTTAGAAAGTCAGTATATGTCGGCGGTGGGGTAGAAGGTCAGCAGCTTTCATCGTGGCCTCATTCGGGGCTACCTGTGCACATGCCTGCCAGACAGTAAGAGGCCAAAAGTTCAGCTTTTTTGTGGACAGCCACCCCACTTCCTGCCCTCATGCCGTGGTGATTAGCTCCTCAGGCTCATTAGTCATGCATATTTAAATCTGAACATATGCTGCTCCTGTTATATTTGCATTCGTAAGGCTCGGCATGGAGGAAGGAGATAACATTTGCATACTCACAGCAGCCCACCAGAGATGGAAATAGCTGCAGACCCTTTTAAGAGTTGTGTAACCAACAACAACAGCAGTCGTTATGTTTTTCCCACCCTCCTCCATCCCCTCCCCCTCAATACCTCCCTTTTTTCTTCACATATCCATCTGCCCACTCACTCTTTAATTATGTGGTAGTTTATATTTTTGTTTAGCGAGAACAAAGAAAAATTAAGTACGGCGTCTTTTTTTTTTTGGAAAGTGGGACTGATAGAGTGTGGATGGCTTTGATGGTTTGTTTACACTTCAAGCTGCGTCTTGTCAAAATTATAGAGCACTTTGTCAGAGATAATAATAGACTGTAATCAATACCAATCGATTGTAATCAATCCCTCCTTTCGCCGGACAGCAATGAAAGAAAGAAGTGTCAATAACCACCAAGCAGTTTGGAAGTGTCACCTGTTATTAGAGTAGCTATAATCAATTAATCGACAATGGGAAAACAAACAGTGCAGTAATAAACCCCCAGAGAATCATCAGCTGAATGTTCAATCGTTATTATTAAAAGAAAAAGTGCTCTAAGAAGTCATTATTGGGCCTCCATGCTGTTCTGAGGTCAGGTGTGGGCCACCGACATTTTTTAGATTTTCAAGTGGAAAAGGTTGGGAACTGCTGGTCAGCTTTCCTTTAGCTAAAATGCGACCAAATATCTATTCTTTCATGAATCATTACGTGACCCCTGAACCCGAATTTCCCCAATGAATTGTTTTTTCAGCAGCTCTGACGTAAGCTAGTTCCAGCTCCTCACACTGATGTCAACTGATGTAATCCTCCTACCTGTAAAAGGTGATGGCGAATGTGTTCTCCGTTTCTTCCCCTCCTTGCAGGTGTGAAGCCCAATTCAAGCCAGGAAATGTGAGTGAGGCTGCTGTCATAACCCCGGGTCTCTGAAACTTCACGTGGAGTATGAGGTTGTCCTGTGAGAAAAAAAAGACATTCAGAAACTTGTCACCAACATTTCATTGTTTTATGGCTCAATCAGAAACCAGATTGGTTTTTTTTCCCCAACAGCTCTATCTGATTGTGAACCAATTATTAGAATCACAGCAGCGCAATCGTGTTAACAGTAATCGGTAAATCTCAAACCATGGCCACATTAGAGCGACAACTTGTTTTGTTCCAAGTTAGTACATGGCATTTTGCATGCAAGAGAGGAAAAAAAGGATATAATTACTTCTCATCGTAACAGCACAAATTCATAAACACAATATCCGCTCTTAATTTGTTTATCTTTTATCCATAATTTGTCTTATCTTAAGAGAAAGAGTGAAACATTTGTTTCCTTCAGACTAATCTTGCAGGAATGAACAGAAGGGATAGGACTGATAACAGTTTCAAACGCCACTCTTTGTTCACACACACATTTTAAAACCAGAACATATTGTGTAGGTGAATATTTGCTCTTTATTTTTTCATTCAGGCTCCAGTCATTGATCCAGTTTGTGGTTGAAGAATATTTTTTTCCATGGAATTTTGCCATGATTTGGAGTTGGATGATTATAGTACATTAAATAAACTATTATGATACTATGCTTTGTTTATGTCGTTTAAAGTTAACACACACACACACAGACACACACACACACACACACACACACACACAGAGCTTGATTTTCTCTGAAGACACAATTAACAGCCGAGACTTGTGAGATGAATCAGAAGATGAAATAATGAAAACGATCTAGTTAATTAAACAAAGAGTTTCAGCCTTCAGTCGTTGTCAGAACAAGCTTTCAGTCTCCACAACATGTCATCGCACCGTACGTCTTCTACAAAGAAACAAATGGGAATGTGGGCTGCGTGCCCAGCTGCCATGGGAAATAATTTATGCACATACTGTCGAAGTTTACTGATCAAAGTCCTGATGTAAAGAAACTAAAAGGAAAACACACACAGAGCAGAAGAGGGAGAGAGGGAGAGGAGGATGGAGCCTTCCATGCTAAGCTGCTGTAACAGTGGCACAAGTGGTGGAGTGGAGAAAAGTAATAAAGTGAGCAAACTGGCTCAGTCGTCCGTTGGACAGCAATTATTTACCTTAAAGGCCCCATACTTTACACTTTACCAGTGTTTTTATTTGAAGTGTTGATCCATAACAAGATACATTTTTGTTTTTAAGAATCAAAAACCATCTCAATGTAGTTTTACATCTCCTCTCTCGGGCTTCTCTCTGAAGCTCTAGAAACAACAGTTTAGTGAGCCAATCAGAAGAGAGGAGGCTCTGAGTCTTGTTTGGCTGACTGCTTTTCTGAGTGATCTGAAATATATAGGATTTCAGTTAAACACTCAGAGAAACCAAATCCTGCAAGGCTGGACATTGGGTCCGGGTGGGCGGGGCTTGGGGCATGGCTGAGGGCAGTGACTGCTTTGTTATGACATCACAAAGTTACAGAAGTCCTGACAGCTCATTTTAAGGCTCAGTTTCTGAATACAGGCTGTGTGCTTTGATACTTTCACAGTATTAATATAGAACCTAGTCCTGCTTTATAATCAAAAAAGACACGGAAATCTCACTTAAAATATGGGACATATAAGTTTTCTAGTATAAGCTAGCATTAGCCAGCCTAAGCTACTACTCATACCGACAGACTGCAGCAGCAAAACAATTGCTTATGAATGTTACATTTCATTCATAAGAAGATTTCTAATCTCAAAAGTGACATTGTTTTACTTTAAGGTTTCTTCACCACTGGCAGTGTACTCGACTTGGTGCTTGTTGAACATACTGAAAGAAAAATACTGAGCTAATATCTCTAAATAGCTGGGAAGTGTATTTCTTCTAGTGGGATCACTTGTACTGTTACTGGTAGTGTGTAAAATTACAACTCCACACTCTCTATTGTATGACAGACTTGACAGTTTAAACAGACTGTCCAGTAATCAAGCAGTCACAGACAGACAGAGCCATGTTTAGCGACAAAGTGTCCTTTGAGTATCACTTTCTCTGAGCGGCGTTTTAAAGAAACACAAAGGAAGTCCAAAGGGTTGTGTAGGTGGACACATCAGTTTGTCCAACATGGAGACAAACAAGAAGGTAGACATACGGGAACCTGCGGAGACGACCGAGGGGTCTGAAGAGATCAGCAGATAGATGGCTAACAGACAGGTAATTAGACAGAAGGCAGGCTGATGTTTTGGTGGACGGACGGACGGACGGACAAAGACAGGTAAGCCACGGTGCGTGCCCCAGCAAAAATCTGATAAGCCTCAGGGTCATGAGAGACTCTTCTACTATGTGAGACAAGACAGAACAGTAAACATCAACAGTTAGTGTAGCCTCTCAGGCAGAGTTTAAGAAAGAACGAAAAGAAGGAAAGATGCTTGTTGTGTGAGAGGAGATCCTGAATGTCTCATTGCAATCTCAAGAGTAAGATTGTAAACAGCTGGGAAGCATCCAGCAGATTGTATAAAAATGTAGAGGCACAGCTGATACATCTGCTGTGTTGTCTTGTTTTTGTAAAAAATAATTAATAGAGATTACATTGTATTGCTGTATCCCTGCAGCTCCTGGTAAAGACTAAAGTTTACAGAGACGCGCTGCTTAAGAGAAAAAAGATCCTAGTGTTTGGGTGCAGCGAGGATTGCTGTAGGGTGCATGGTGAAAAAAAAGTCAGGAGATGCAACGTGGATTTTCTTTTTTCTTCCACCTCCAATGTTTCCAAATAATTATTCAGTAATAGATTATCTGCACATGGAAAATACAGGATAGTAAAGTTCATGGCAAATAAACTAAAGTTCTGTTTGGTTATGGTTCTGCAACTGGTGAGTGATGCTCATGTCCTGCATGAAAGTCAGGGTGGAAGTGGTTCGATGCTACCTGCCCATCCGCCACGTACA